>NC_141042.1:10697500-10887500 GCF_052040795.2 Danio rerio
GTTGTTAGCATGATTCAAGTATGAATTAGCTTATTTTTTAGTGTTAATGAACATGTTGTTAACATATAATATAAATTAGCATGTTGCTAACATGTTTCTAGTGTGGATTAGCATGTTTTTAGTATGAATTAGCTTGTTTATAGTGTGAATTGGCATGTTTTTACATATGGTATGAATGAGCATGTTGTTAACATGTCTCTTTGTTGCTAACTTGTTTCCAGTATGGATTAGCATGTTGTTAGCATGTTTCTAGTATGAATTAGTTTGTTTGTTGTGTGAATTAGCATGTTGTTAATATATAGTATGAATGAGGATGTTGCTAGCATGTTTCCAGTATGAATTAGCTTGTTGTTAGCATGTTTCAAGTATGAATTAGCTTATTTTTAGTGTGAATGAACATGTTGTTAACATATAATATAAATTAGCATGTTGCTAACATGTTTCTAGTGTGTATTATTATGTTTTTAGTATGAATTAGCTTTTTTTATAGTGTGAATTGGCATGTTGTTAACATATGGTATGAATGAGCCTGTTGCTACCAAGTCTCTACGTTGCTAACTTGTTTCCAGTATGGATTAGCATGTTGTTGGTATGTTTCTAGTATGAATTAGCTTGTTTATAGTGTGAATTAGCATTTTGATAACATATAGTATGAATGAGCATGTTGCTAACATGTCTCTTCGTTACTAACTTGTTTCCAATGTGGATTAGCATGTTGTTAGCATGTTTCAAGTCTGAATTAGCTTATTTTTAGTGTGAATGAACATGTTGTTAACATAATATAAATTAGCATGTTGCTAACATGTTTCTAGTGTGGATTAGCATGTTTTAGTATGAATTAGCTTGTTTATAGTGTAAATTGGCATGTTGTTAACATATGGTATGAATGAGCTTGTTGCTAACATGTCCCTACGTTGCTAACTTGTTTCCAGTATGGATTAGCATGTTTCTAGTATGAATTAGCTTGTTTATAGTGTGAATTAGCATTTTGATAACATATACTATGAATGAGCATGTTGCTAGCAAGTTTCCAGTATAAATTAGCTTGTTGTTAGCATGTTTTAAGTATGAATTAGCTTATTTTTTGTGTGAATGAACATGTTGTAAACATATAATATAAATTAGCATGTTGCTAACATGTTTCTAGTGTGGATAAGCATGTTTTTAGTATGAATTAGCTGTGTTTTTAGTGTGAATTGACATGTTGTTAACATATGGTATGAATGAGCTTGTTGCTAACATGTCTCTACGTTGCTAACTTGTTTCCAGTATGGATTAGCATGTTGTTAGCATGTTTCTAGTACGAATTAGCTTGTTTATAGTGTGAATTAGCATTTTGATTCCATATAGTATGAATGAGCATGTTGCTAGCATGTTTCCAGTATGAATTAGCTTGTTGATAGCATGTTTCCAATATGCAATAAAATTTTCTTGAAATTGAATAGTTTTCTTGTTAAATGTAGTATAAAATGTATTTTATTCCTGTGACTTAAGGCTGATTTAAAATGTATGCAGTCATGTGTAAATATGAAATAATAAAATAAACAATAAAATGTCAAATATTTTAATTCAATTCAGTATTATGTATTTTTTTATATTTAAATCATTATCATCACTTAATTATACAGAATGTTTAATATAGATAATCAGCATATAATTTTAAAAATCTTTATTTTTTTTGTACATTTCTTACAATATTTAATATAAAACTGTAATTAAATTAACATATTTAATTCCTCCAGTTGCTCTACTGAAAGTACAACAAAAATAACCAATTTATTTCAAAAACAAAACAACAAAAGCTAATTTTGTTGGTTTCTCCTCTATCACAGGGACTTTATGGACCCCACGATGGACAACACTAAACACATCCTGAACTACCTGATGCCCATCATCGAGAGGGTCAATCCTGAGGTCTTCGACTTCATGCAGCAGTCAGTCAACAAAAGCCTTTAATATTTGCTTTCCCTCTCTCTTGTGTGTGTGTTTGCTGAAGCACAATAGTCTGCTTGATCTGTGTTCATCATTATGCAACATCAAAATCACCATCTCCTGAACACACAGTGCCCTCTGTTCTGTATTTTCTCCCTCTTCGTCTCTTGTAAACGTCTCCATTTTGTCTGCAGGGCTGAAGTGGGCACCATATTCGCCCTCAGCTGGCTCATCACCTGGTTCGGGCACGTCCTGTCAGATTTCCGCCACGTGGTTCGGTTGTATGATTTCTTCCTGGCCTGCCATCCGCTCATGCCCATCTACTTCGCTGCAGTGGTGGGTCGTTTTGTTTTTTCTTCAGAAAGCTTCGTTTCTGGTTTGTGGGTCAGCATGTTTGGCAATCGCTGCTATTTTTAGGCCTGAATCAGACTGTGTTTTCAGGGTGGAATAAATAATTGATATTTTCTATTATGTCGGGACTGTTTGTCCTGATTTTTCTTTCCAGCTACTTATATATCTGGAGTTTTGATGTTAGACAAGACTCTTCTTAAACATTAATTACTGAAAATTGCCATTTCTATAATTAGAAGAATACTTTTCTCAATACCGTGGCATAAGTTAAAGAAATATTTCACCTTTAAATGTCACTGTTATTACTATAATGTTAAAAAAGGTGTATTCACTACTGTTATAACACAATTACTATTTTAAAATGCCATTGTCATTACCGTAATGCAAAGAAGTCATTTCATATTTCTATTGCTATAGCATACAGTTAAACTGTAAAGTAATTATCTGCAGATCGTGTTGCATCGTGAGGAGGAGGTCTTGGACTGTGAGTGTGACATGGCCATGATGCACCACCTCCTGTCCCGCATCCCAGAGGACCTGCCGTATGAAACGCTGATCAGCCGCGCTGGAGATCTGTTCGTGCAGTTTCCTCCATCAGAGCTGGCCAGAGAGCGCAGTCAGCAGTGAGTTTCTCTTCACAGTGATTTTACAGACGCCCTCGAAATCAATGGTTACAAAGATTCGGACATTATAAAATATGTTTTCCATTTAGGGTGAACGAGTTCCAGGTTTTGTATTTGAATCGCATAAACTTTTCCAGCACACACACTTTCTGATCTAGATATACAACAGCACGGAGCAGATCATACGCACAAGTCAACGCAAACCTGAGTTCTGCACTGCATGCTGTAGTGTACACTTGGAGAAATGGTGGAAATCATGAATCAGATGTGCTCAATAACACAAGCTCTGATATAAACGACATGCTGCTTGCTCTTTTTAATAAGGGGAGGGGCTACCCAATAAGTCCCTCCCTTCCTCTGTTTTTGTGAATATTATGTCACGCATCAATATCAATATACGCTTGTTTGTTGGTGAGAATATAATTTTTTTTTACAGATACAAGTCAGTTTTTTTAATCAAAAGTGAAATGTAAAGTGAGTAAACTTCAGCCGAAAATCTTAATCCTCATCTGTAATGTTGAGGCGCAGCTCAAATCAAACTTTCAGAGGTGCTGCATTTCTGGGTCTCTTAAAGAACAGGATGCATGATGAAAACAGTTTGAATTTCAATGTTTTTACTTGTTTTAAGTGAAACTGGATTGGTTTTTATGCAAGTGAGATGGCTAAATACATGTTCACATTTAATTGTTATTGTTATAATATTATTATTATTATTATTATTATTATTATAACCTTTACTTTACCAGGAAAGACACATTAAGATTAAAAATCTCATTTACAAGAGCGTTAATTAAGATTTAAGCTGGAACTACAGAAATGTAATAAATTGCAAATTCCTCAAATATAATACTACCAATAAAGTGCAAAACTGTGCTTGCCGCCATCTTAATTTCAGAGCAAACTCATCATATTTCCACTACATAAACAATATATGTTTACTCCAGATTTCAATCAACACAGGGACTGGAAAGCTGTCAGTCTACTAATAAAATAACTGGCGGTACTTGTTTTTTGAAAAAGTAACTTGATAACCTAGGATTCAGAAAGAACAATGCGGTTTTTGTCCAGGCCATGGAACACTGGACCAGCTCTATACCCTCACCAGGGTGCTTGAGGGTTCATGGGGTATGCCCACGGGAAGGCATTCGACCGTGTCTCCCATGGCATTCTGTGGAGGGTGCTCGGGAAGTATGGGGTCAGAGGCACTCTGTTAAGAGCTGTTTCGTTCCTGTATGAACAGAGTAGGAGTTTGGTTGGCATTGCCGGCAATAAGTCAGACTTGTTTCCAGTGCATGTTGGGCTCCAGCAGGGCTGCCCCTTGTCACCAATTCTGTTCATCATTTTTATGGACAGAATTTCAAGGCGCAGCCTTAAGCTGGAGGGGGTCCGATTCGGGGACCACAGGATCTCATCTCTGTTATTCCAACAAAGTTGTTTTGTTGGCTTCATCGAACATGGACCTTCAGCATGCACTGGGCCAGTTTGCTGCCTAGTCTGAGACGGCTGGGATGAGAATCAGCACCTCCAAGTCTGAGGCCATGGTGCTCCACCGGAAAAAGTTGGTTTGCCATCTGCAGGTTGAAAAAAAGTCCTTATCCCAGGTGGAAGAGTTCAAGTATTTTGGGGTTTTGTTCACGAGTGAGGAAAGGACTAGTGCAGCGACAGCAGTAATGCGGTCGATGTACCGGTTCATTGTGTTAAAATAGGAGCTGAGCCGGAAGGCAAAGCTCTCGATTTACCGGTCCGTCTACGTTCCTACTCTCACCTATGGTCATGAGCTTTGGGTAATGACCCAAAGGACAAGATCTCGGATACAAGTGGCCGAAACGAGTTTCCTTCGCAGGGTGGCAGGGTGCATCCTTATAGATAGGGTGAGGAGCTCTGTCACCCAGGAGGAGCTCAAAGTAGAGCCACTGCTCCTCCACATCCAGAGAAGTCAGCTGAGGTGGCTCGGGCATCTGTTTTGAATGCCTCCTGGATGCCTACCTAGGGAGGTGTTCCAGGCATGTCCCACTGGGAGGAGGCCTTGTGGAAGACCCAGGACAAGCTGAAGGGACAATGTCTCTTGACTGGCCTAGGAACGCCTCAGGTTCCCCCTGGAGGAGCTGGAAAAAGTGTCTGGGGTTCTCTCCTAAGACTGCTGCCCCCACAACCTGGCCCCGGAAAAGCAGATTAAAAATGAATGAATGAATAACTCGGATACTTTATTATAAATTAAAAAGGGATGCATTACTTTATTGGTTACTTGAAAAACTCATGTAGTCTGATTACATGTAGCTCTCATTACTACCCCAGCATTGCTTCAGAAGTTTTTTAATCTTGAAAACTCAAAACAAAAAAATTATTCCACAATCTCTTGTTTTCCACCAGAACGGCAGTCTCCACATTTAAAGACTTTGAGCTGGCGTCGACGCAGCAGCGGCCGGACGTGGTGCTTCGCCAGAGACGGAAAGAGCAGCAGCAGCGAACACTGGAGGCTCAGCGCGGGACTGTGGCGGTGGTTCAGCCTACGGCACGCCGCTTCATGAGGTTAGCGGTGATGGGTTTGACGGTGGCACTGGGAGCCGCGGCGCTGGCCGTGGTGAATTCAGCTCTGGAATGGGCTCCGAAATTAGACTTACTGTTTCCGTGAAGGAGCTGAAATAACAGCACAAGCTCACAGCATCCTGTCTTCATTGTTGAAGGACTGAATATGTTTTTTTTTTTTTAAGTATTTATACTTGTAAAGAAGTTAGACTAATAAATAAAATATATTGTGCGCATAGTTGTTATAATTCAATAAGATTCTGAAATGATACGGTAAATCGAGCGTCAGTTGTTGCGTTGCGGTAAACGTAAAGCAGAGATTCGTACACTAAACTTCTCATTCGTGAAATGTGGTCTGAGCAAATTTTTGCGCAATTTTTTTGACACATTTTTTTACGAATAATTCAAATTTACGTAATAGCTATGTCGCGTGTTGTCTAAACTTATGCGACATTGTTTAAAATGTGATTTGAGCAAATTTTTTGACGTAAAAATTTTATGTATATAAAAAATTATTGAAATTAACACAATTCCATGTTCACATTTATTGTTCGCAAAACCGTTTTACTTGCATCGTCACTGAATTCAGTGCAACAATTGAATGAATAAAGTTAGATTTTGTTAATTGTCAATTTACATAATGGGTTTACGAACAATATATGACTCAAAATTATTAAACTATTATTTATTTAATTGGCGTGTAAATTCAGTTTGATGATTTATTTTAAAATTATTTGTTACAATTTTTTAATTGTATTTTTTATAAATTCATGATTGTGTTCAATCTGCGTAATTTACGCAATAGCAATGTTTGCATTTTTGGTCGTGAAATGTGATTTAAGCTAAAATTTTTGACGTAAGAATTTTATTTATATAAAAGAACAATTTAAGTTTACACTTACAATTTTCGCATACGTTGTTCGCAAAACGTTTTTAGTTACATCTTCATTGAATTCAGTGCAATAATTGAATAGATGAAGATACATTTTGTTAATTCTCAATTTGCATAATGGTTTTATGAACAATATATGAGTCAACTATCAAACTACAATTTATTCAATTGGCGTGTACAATCCAGTTTAACGATTTACCTTAAAATTATTTGATAAAATTTTGTACTTGTACTTTTTAGAAGTTCATTTTTGTTTTCAATCTATGCAATTTATGCAGTGTACAGTCATTTTGAGGAGAAACTATATTTATTAAATTGTTCAATTCAATGTCATAATTTAAATATTTCAAGTGCATTTTTGTTTTGAAATTTCTAAATGTACATTTACATTAAATGCAACAAGCAATTATTAAATGAATGCAAAAATTGTATAAATAAACTTTGAAAAAAAAGTTCAAAATAAACGTAATAATAAAATAAAATTTATCTACACATTTTTTTATCATAATCAAACATTTCTGTACAATATTTGTAAAATTATTATCATATCACACAAAATCAACAATTCGCGCAAAAATTACATTACACGTTAATTGCGCAGAAATTTGCTCAGCTTGTGTTTCCTGATTGAGAAATCATGTGTTATATTATACTTTGCTGACATAAAGAATAACTAATATAGTGAGACCAAAATATTTTAGGACCTGTTTGTAGAATTGACAGTTTCATTGAACTGATTCAGAACCACATTTACATGTCTGTAATATCCTAATTATGAAACTATTATAAAACAGCATCAGATTAACTTGTATTTTTTATATAAATGTTCACGATTTGCATGTTATTTTTTCACCCACCATATTTCAGTTTTTCTTAATTGCAGTATTTTTCAGTTAGAAATGCTGATTCGTAGCAAATACCTGAAAAGCTGAGCTGGAGTTGATCAACAAACTTGAGATTTCTTGAATCAGGGGGTTATATTAAGCAGTGAATGTGAAATGCAGTAGCTTTTATGATTGATATCCAGATCAATGTTGAATCATGACATATTGAATCTTCGACGCATAATTTTCTTGTTTAAATGCTGTTCACAAATAAACGATTCCATTAATCAACATGTTTAGAATAACATTCAGATTGATTATTGTGATTCTAAAATCACCTCATTAAAATATAATTTATTAAAATAACACGCTGCTGTCGACACATTTCTGCTGTTTATGCTTTAATTTTTCGTTAATTTTGCACTAAAGAACATGCTTCTTGCTTATTTTTTTGCACTTTTAAGAGATTGTTATAGGTCGTCTCTGGTTCGTAATGTGTCAAATATGTTTAAATAAAAAGAAAAGTGAAAGTTTAGTGTGTTTGTGTACATTACTGCTCTGTTTTTCTAAGTGGGGTTGACAAACCACCTGTAGAAAACACTTTCATCTTGCTGATACTTTAACCTCCTAGGGCATGAGTGGCCACATACGTGGACAGTACATTTTAGCTCTTAAGTGACTTATTAAAAAATACCTTGAATGTTTATATTTGGTTACAGACATACAGTGTCATCATCCTGCAACTGTTTTGCAGCATATGAAGTGTCGCAAACCCTATTTTTAACTGTCCTAAATGGGGAAAAAATGTTGTTTTTACTCTCTGATAGTCAAAACAAGTTCATAAAGTTTCTATGTTAAATTTGCATAAAAAAAAACAGTCAGGAAGAAGTGTTTTAGGTAAATTCGGACCACGAATCCACATATATGGTCATCGATTTTTCTCTAAAAGTACATCATATTAAAAGATAAGCCCAAATAGCAAAGAGAAATAAAAATGGCAAGTACAAAAACACCTTGACACCTTGCACCAGACACTTTCTTACAATCTCTAAAAAAAATACATTGTGCATTTATGAAGTGTGCCTCACACAGGTGAGTGAGCTTGACAAACCACCTGTAAAAAAACACTTTTCTCTTTATGAAAAACACTAACCCTTTACACCTCGCTTGAAGTTTATTTCTAGGCTAATTTCGTGAGTATCACATGCTTATGATTGACCACAGCTGGTCCTGCATTAGCTAGCACATGATTTACCAATTGGGCAATTCCTGAACTCACTATAAATAACCAGAGTTTCTTACCTCAGTTATTTTTGTCTTGAAGAAGCCCCTGTTCCACTCCTACACCCTTTTCTTTGATATGGTGACCTAGTGGGTAGTACTGTTGCCTTACAGCAGGAATATCATTGGTTTAAGTCCTTACCAGGCCAGTCGATGTTTCTGTGCAGAGTTCAAATGTTCATGCTCGTGTGGGTTTCCCAGCGGGTTCTCCGGTTTACTCCCACAGTCCAAAGACATGTGATAAATGTGAATTGACTGAACCAAATTGGCACCATAGATGAGCTCTCAATCAACAGTATATCTCTCTGTAGCAATCCCTAATTTGTCATTAGCCATAAATAAGCAGGGGAGTTCTCCAGACCTACCTGAGCTCAAACTCCCCTCTCGTCCTGCAAACAGGAGGGAGCTCCGGGCTCGAGGATATAATGAGCTCAGGGCTCTTTCCCGGGACAGCATGCCAAGCATGCTTTATAATCAATCATCAGCTAAGTGGTAACTCTCAAAATTCTCTCAAATTCTCTTTTCGTTTCAAAATGTTTCCCAAATGATTTTAAGCAGAGCAAATTATTTTTGACGGTGTTTCTTTCTTGTTAAAGTCTTACTTGTTTTATATCAAATAAAATAAAAGCAGTTTTTAATGTTTTCAGTATTATTAGCCCCCTTAAGACATACATATATATATATATATATATATATATATATATATATATATATATATATATATATATATATATATATACACACACACACACACACACACACACACACACACACACACACACACACATATATATATATATATATATATATATATATATATATATATATATATATATTTACACACACACACACACACACACACACACACATATATATACACACACACACATATACACACAGACACACACATATAATAGCAAATTCTATTTGAAAATATTTAGGGAATACAAGAGCATATTTTGCATATTCAAAAATGCATTCAATACGTTAATACTTAATTTTTTATAGCAGCTTTATTTGATTATAAAACATTGTAAACAAGCTGAAATCAGTAAACAGAATTATAATGCATTCACATGCTTTAAAAAAATAGAAAATAAATCTACAAGATTATTATGCATCACATATCAGCAATAAAAATTAATGCAATAAAGTATTTTGGGGATTTTATAAAACTTCTCTCAATTTCATGGAACTGTTGTTCTTTAATAGATTGATTCCTTTGCGCCATGTTGAATCCTTTGCTATAATTTGTTAATTTAAAAAAGTACATCTTTGGATTCTAAGCACAGATTCCCTTCAAATTAACATTCATATACCACATAATACAGCTCTTTCTCTTTCGGTTTCATTGCACAAAGTCCCAGAGCATGAGTTCAGCAGAAAACAGTAGTGATTTAAGGCATTTTTAAATGTATATTAAAGCTCATATACTTTTAGGGTACGTTTACATGACAGAAATATAATAGAAACACAAAATATTTTGTGTACATACGTTTGCGATAGCTCCCTGCTCTAAAATAACTAAAACTGCCGTATTTCGTATGCCAGACCAGTAGGTGGCGATATACAGAAACATAAGGTCATATGGTTCTTTAGTTAGCACGTAACTTTTTTTTTTTCTGTCAAATATTAACACATGACATCACAGTTTTTTACAGAATCGAATTTTCAAAATTAACGAGATGAAAATATTGTATAGTTTTAAAATAATGTTCACTTTAAAACCAAAGTTAGCATTTTCATGGCGCCGAAACACATTAAGTTACAAATGGTGTCATGTAAATGTACAATTAATTTTATAAACATTTTAAACAATCAAACACCCTTTTTTTGGGATGCACCAGTTATAAGACTAGACAGAGTGAACATTTGAACATACATCATTTTAAAGGCCAAACCTGATCACATTATGGAGTGTTATGTTGTTGTAGCATTTTTTTTTTTTGCTTGTTGAGGAAGTAGCGTTTAGCGATTTGCTAGTGTTTAGTGGCAGTTCTGGCATTGCGGATGACAAAGGACTCCGTTTACTCGACATTTACATCCGCCTGATGTGTCTCCAGCACCCTGAGGAGATAAACCCAAGTCCAGATGAGCCATTTGATGATTATCCGCTTGTTAAGTGGTGACGTATGTAATACTGTTTCCGGGTCCAAGTCACCATTCATTTAAGTTGAGAAATTATTAGTTTATGATCACTTTTTATTCATATCACACATTTAAGTTAATTTTAGATAAAGTCATAGTGTACGCAACAATCTCTGGGCTTGCTGCATAACAAATACTGAAATTTTAACAATTTATAAAAAAAATCATCACTTTCTGGCCATTGGATATTAGGCATGGACATATATATTGCAATTGTGATTTTCGAAACTATTAAATCGCTTTGTAAACGTTTATTATTACCATTTCATGAGTCTCCCAATACAGTTATATAGAGCGATTGGACCCGGAAGCCGTTTCGCGTGACGTCATACTTAACAAGCAGCTACGTATGTATATATGGTTTATATAATGTATTTGTCTGATGTGTGTATATAGTATACCAAAGGTCCCCATCGGGCTTGTTTGGTCACCCAGCAGATCTCGGTTTTGCACATTAGACAACAGATCCAGTCACAGCCGTCTTTCTTCTGGACGATCACCTGACATTTGGGACAGTTCATCGCCTCGCCATTCTTTAGCAGTTGCTGGAATAGGACAACAGTCAAAAGGTAACTTAATATTTATTTGCCGATTCTTTATATTGCATCAACTATGTACAATGAGACCAACGTAGTCTGATTCTTTAACTAATGACTCTTATGATTCATCTGCTTCAGTGAATCAAACTCATGCAGTGATGAATGTAGTGTGATTCCTGAACAAAACGCTCCTTTAAAATTTTCGCTTTTTTTTCTTAATTGTAGAAATGATTCTGCTGAATGTTGAATATGAAACTGCGGATTTGGTACGTTATATGAATTTGATTCTTATTTTGTGAATCAAATAGAGCAACTAATGGAGTTTGATTCAAATAATGAGTCAACTGTCTTTAGTGAATCAAACACATTTTAAATTCTAAAACAAGTCAAATTTCCAAACAATTGATTCTTATGAATTACTCTTTTTAGAGATTCAAACATAACCAAACTAGTCTGATTACCTGACAAATATAAAACCAATAGACAAATAAATTATTCTTATAAATCACCTTCTTTTAAAGAATAAATTTAGTTTAACCAAATGTAGTTTGATTTCCCCCCATAAAAAGATTCTTAAAAAAGGGACCTTGATGAATCACAATGCTGTCTGTTTTCTGAACAAATCGACTCATTTGAATCATTTCATTTCACTGAATAAATCACACAACAGCCAATAGTGTGATTCCTGAACAACCGACTAATACGAATCAACTCAGCATTACCAACGTAGTTTGATTTACCAAACAAATGACTCCTACAAATTATTTTGTTTCAGCAAATCAAAAGCAAATGAAACAATTTCCACCCCCAGAGGGCGCTCGAAAACTTCAACATTTAAAATAAAAAAGCCAAACTAAAACTAAATTTTCAGTGCATCTAAAGCAAGTAAAATACAGTTTTCACCCCTAGTGGGTGCTCTTTTATTTTCAAAAATGTCAATGTTTAACTTAAAAAAAAAAAAAAAAAAAAAAAATATATATATATATATATATATATATATATATATATATATATATATATATATATATATATATATATATATATTTCCATTTGTTTATCAGTAAAAAATAAAAAAATTCAAAAACTAAATTTCACCCACATCCAGCATCTCTGTGGTCTGCCGAGCCGCTTCATCGTTCTGCGCTCTCACACGTAGGTCGTCCTGGTACTCCTTGCAGTTCATTCCCTTATGAATAGCCTTCAGAAACGAACAGACTTTATAGTCACCATTATGTGCACTTTAAAACTAGATGTTAACAAAATGCGAACAAACTTTGCGTTCACCTTGCAGAGGAGGCAGTTGGTCTCATTGCAGATGTCGCACTTAAATTCGTTCACGTCATCTTCGAAGATGCACCAGCCAGCGCAGTCCGGGGTTTTGCAATGGTAACTGTTCTCACTGCGGGACTCAGCGATATTCAGCCGCAGTTCTAGGAATTTTTGGTACTCGTCCTGAGTGAGAAGCTGGTAGAAAAAACAATAATTGACGATGGGCCACTGATTTATAAGAAAAGTAATAAATAACTTCAGGTGTGCGTTATTTTTGAATAATTCAACGATTAGGAGTAAGTTATTCTGCTTGTACTATGGTTTCCACGTCTAAGGCACTAGCTATGGCTGTGTCCAAAATCACCTACCACTCAAATAGGTGCTACATTTGAATTAAAATTTACTACATGATCGTTAGAAAAGTACCTATATAGTATAAATCTGAGCAGAAATACTGTGATTCGGAGGTACTACATCCACCGTTTGTCATAATCAAGTGACCTGCCAGCTTCAGTTGCGTCGCTTGGCTCCCATTCAAGAATTCTCTCGCATGGCATCATGGGATATCGTAGCGTCCGTTTGTATGCACACCACAGATTCTCGGTGGAAGTAGTAGGTCATCAGAGTACTTCATTCCTACTGTTTTTTTGAATACTATGAATTAGTATGTACTACTCTGTTCACATACTGTTTATTGCGTACTATATAGTAGGGAAGTATGAGATTTAGAACACAGCCTATGTTTCCATCTACCTATGTTTATGCAAATTTTGAAATATAGCATAAAAAGATGCTCAATGACAATTCTAAGATGTGAAAATTTTTGAAAATGCGCATAAAAAACCGGTATAAACTACAATGGAAACACATTTACCGAAAAAAATTCCGATATGCGCATTAATAAAGTCAAAATTGATTTTGTTTTAAGAGATCCTTTGACGATAAAAATGGCCACAACAGGGCAAGATTAATAGACAAACTAGCAAACGGACCGCGTTGCGCAATATCTGAAATGTTGTATTGGTTGTTCTAAAATACTTTAGGTGAAGTCGGTCATCAAAAGTAGTTTGATATTATTACCAAACTGTCATTGTCGAACTATTATTACCAAACTGTCATTGTCGAACTATTATTACCAAACTGTCATTGTCGAACTATTATTACCGAACTGTCATTGTCGAACTATTATTACCGAACTGTCATTGTCGAACTATTATTACCAAACTGTCATTGTCTAACTATTATTACCAAACTGTCATTGTCGAACTATTATTACCAAACTGTCATTGTCTAGCTATTATTACCAAACTGTCATTGTCGAACTATTATTACCAAACTGTCATTGTCGAACTATTATTACCAAACTGTCATTGTCGAACTATTATTACCAAACTGTCATTGTCTAGCTATTATTACCAAACTGTCATTGTCGAACTATTATTACCAAACTGTCATTGTCGAACTATTATTACCAAACTGTCATTGTCGAACTATTATTACCAAACTGTCATTGACGAACTATTATTACCAAACTGTCATTGTCGAACTATTATTACCAAACTGTCATTGTCGAACTATTATTACCGAACTGTCATTGTCGAACTATTATTACCGAACTGTCATTACCGAACTATTATTACCGAACTGTCATTGTCTAACTATTATTACCAAACTGTCATTGTCGAACTATTATTACCAAACTGTCATTGTCGAACTATTATTACCAAACTGTCATTGTCGAACTATTATTACCGAACTGTCATTGTCGAACTATTATTACCGAACTGTCATTACCGAACTATTATTACCGAACTGTCATTGTCTAACTATTATTACCAAACTGTCATTGTCAAACTATTATTACCGAACTGTCATTGCCGAACTATTTTTACGAAACTGTCCTTGCCGAACTATTATTACGAAACTGTCCTAGCCGAACTATTATTACCGAACTGTCATTGCCGAACTATTTTTACGAAACTGTCCTTGCCGAACTATTATTACGAAACTGTCCTAGCCGAACTATTATTACCGAACTGTCATTGCCGAACTATAATTACGAAACTGTCATTGCCGAACTATTATTACCGAACTGTCACTGTCGAACTATTAATAACGCACTGTCATTGCTGAACGATTATTACGAAACTGTCCCTGCCAAACTATTATTACTGAACTGTCATTGTCGAACTATAATTACGAAACTGTCATTGCCGAACTATTATTACCGAACTGTCACTGTCGAACTATTAATAACGAACTGTCATTGCCGAACGATTATTACGAAACTGTCCTTGCCAAACTATTATTACTGAACTGTCATTGTCGAAATATTATTACCGAACTGTCATTGGCAAACTATTATTACCAAACTGTACTTGCCGAACTATTATTACGAAACTGTTGTTACCAAACTAGTACTACCGAACTGTCATTACCGAACTATTATTACCGAACTGTCATTGCATTTTGTATTCATCTTTTCAAGCTCAAGTAATATATTATAGAAGAATAACGGCCCACAGTGGCTTCTCCTACAACAGAAAATGTTATTTTTCCTTTTGATATTTGCCGCCATATTTATCAGGAACTGATGATTTTGTTCTCTTTGACTCCTTAGATGAAAACGATGCTTTATTTGTGAATGTTTTATGCGGTATTCTAGGTTCGCATGTAAATCTAATTTTCATTTTTAGATGGAAACAGCTTGGCTTAGATGTTGTTTGGCTATTTTCATACAAATGTCATCCAAATGATTTTCATTTTCATTTGATTTTTAACATTTGGAGGCTGTTATTCAGTTTGATATAGAACTCTAATTCAGGCAAAATCAGCCTGGAACTACATTAGCTGTGCATTTATCTGAAAACAATTCAGAATATTCATTAGCCAATCAGAATCAAGCATTTGTATAGCATAAAGCTAAATAACACATTGATGATCTTACAGATTTGATCTCTCGATCTTGGAGTTTGCAGTTACAGGCATAAGCGTTGTCTCCATAAGGACAACAAACCTCAGCGTCCAGGCAGTTCACTACGGTCCCTTTCAGACAGTCCCTGTAGGAGATACAGTTGAGAAATTGTTGTCAGATTTGTAGGTATTTCCATTTATATTAAATAAACAGTGTTTAAATCACCTGCAGAAGCTATGAAGGCACTCTCTTAAAACGGCGCCCTCTCCTGGCATGATGGTGCCAAAACAAATGGCGCACTCCAGCTGATCTGTGTTTCCCACCAGGCTGTGTGCATCTGTTTGCAGGAGTTCTTCGTAATTCCTCTGCCGTTCAAGGAAATTTCTTTCTTCCTCTTGTAACAGAGACTATGCAAATTGACAAAGCCACATGTTACGTTTTCTTGATTGGTACTTTTTAAGCTAACAGTGGACAACAGTTAGCACAGTATTAAGTAACAAGTGGACAGAGTATTGACCTTATTCTTGACGTACGTGAGAGCGCAGCCATTGGAATCTTCCATTGGCCATTGGACTTCCGATCTAATTCACTTCCATCAATTTTTCGACATCAAAAACAGCTTGTTATGCGGCTTGATGTTGCAAACTAATATTTTCTTCTTATAATATTCTACTTTTTATATTATTCTACTTTTTATGTATAGTCATAAACACACTTGTTTGTAGAGCAAGCGGTTTGACTGTTTTCCGTTATTATTTCTATTCATTATTCCCACAGGCAACTCAATCGGAAGTTCTAAAACAATCGCAAGAATAAGCACACTTGCACTACTAAACGACTAAACCCTCGACTAAATTTTTTTATATATTTATCTGAATTGAACATCAAGTAAGACAATGTTAGCATCTGTTAGCTTTAATTGTATGGACTAACTGGCTAACTTAGAGCATTACCCCCTGTTTTCATCTTTCGGATTTAAAGTATAACATAGATTCACATGGCTATCAGACACTAATAGGCACGACTTTCGAATGCTCCAATTCCCGAGGACATTTTCTGTCCATTCAAAGTAGGAATGTGTGTGTCTAAATTTTTAAATAAGCAACCTCAGTCACAATGAGCTTCTGACAGTTGCTTGCTTTCTCTCCTGCTTTGCTCCATCATGCCCATTACTGAGGAGTTCTAAGGATGAAACTGCAGTCGAACTACAATGGTCATATCTGGAACTCTGTATCTTCAGGTACTTTTCTCCATATGTTTGGGAATGTCCAATTGTCTTGACGACCTGTGGTCTCATGTGAATTATGTTTTGTCATTTTCACTACAAGCTGATTATGTGTCTAATCCTTGTTTATGTCTTCTCAATAATGATTCTAATCTGTATAAGTACATTAAAGAAGAGAATGTTGTATGCTGGTCTGACTGCTGCAAAGAAGGCAATCGTACAAAACTGGTTTACTATGTGTGCAAAAACATTTTGGATTCATAGCTTCTTTAAAGTAGTGACTTGTGAAGGTACAATAGCACTAATTAAAGGGTCACGAAACACCAAAACACATTTTTTGAGCTGTTGACAGTCGTATATGTGTCCCACACTGCTAAAAACACTATTGGGACACCTATATTTCACTAAAAAGTGTAAATTGGTTGTTTTGCGTCATTTCAAGCAAATTCGTACGTCCGGTTTGAAACTAATTTTTGAAGCTGCGTCACGGTCATGACATAATAGCGTTGTATTCCAGCGTGCAGACTGGGCGTCTGTGCCAGAGTGAGTCTTATTACGTCTTACAGTGTGATGCATTAATGCATGAGTAAGGCTTGGTTCAAACCAATCAGCGCGCTCTATTGTGCAACTTCATTAATATTCATTACTGTCATAGTGTTTAGACGGCAGAGACGCCACATTGTATTGGCAAAACAAGCGTGAAGTGTTGCTTTTATAGTTTGCTGCAGTTAAGTTTCGTTTTCATTTTCTCTCTGTGCTCAGAGTCACGTGTGGATTACAGTGTACGCGACGCTCAACAACAATAACTTACGTGTCTAAGGATGATTATTGTTTACCTGAGAGCTGTTCTCATCTGCAAACGCTGAGATCCGGATTCGCTTGTAGTATTCTCTTCATAAAGACGCGGCTCTAGTTGCTGGTGATTGTCCTGTCTCTACAGATTTGGTAAGTGAGCGACCAGTGCTCTTTGTTTATTCAGTTTGTTCGTATCTAACAAACTATTGCACAGAGTGTAAACATGTTAGCACCACAACCAAACTTTAACCTCGTGTAGGGTTTTTACCGCATTTTGTGACCGGAATAACACACGCGGCTTTCTGACACTACTTGCCGTGTGCATCTAAGTTTCCGGGAAATGCAGAGGTTTTTTTTTCTCTCATTCGCCGTGCGGTATCAAACATTGCATGAAAAATACACGCTTAGAGCAGTTCCTCCAATCAAATATATCGTTTGTCGCGAGGGACATGAATGAATTCCCTGAATGAAAGAGCCAAACTGCAGTTAAAGTCCAACATTTAATAATTGGGCAAATAATTCGACTACAGATGTCCATGTAGGTTAAACACCATCACTTTCTCCTGTGTGTTTGTGTGTCTATTTTGACTCTGAAGCTCGCGCGTGCCCAAATAGACACTCTTACACCATCCCACTTTTCTTCCTCCGACACTCCCCCCTAAACAGAGCTGGACACGCCCACTTTTCTGACTTTTTCCAAAGTAGAGGTGTGAAAACACCCTGCTGAAACGAGGGGGTTTCATGGCCCTTTAATAAAGCTAAAGCTAGTAATATTGATCGATGGCAATGTTTTCTTCCAACATTTCAGACTATATAAAGGAATGACCATTTAAAGTTTTTTTCCCCTCGTTTCAGATTGAAAATTGCTGACATGTCTGTTGCGCCCCCTTCCCTGTTTATTTGTTTGAAGGTCTGATTTTTTTAATCTGAAGACAATAAAACGTTGATCACAAAAAAACAAGTCGAAGCATCAGGTACTTTCAGAGATCGTTCCACAAAATAATCTGGTGTTTTTTTGTATAATTTTTTTGGTGGTTTTCATATCATAGTTTCTTCTGACAGTTCACTGTACTCCAGAATGTTGCGTTTTTTTTTCCCCCCTCAACTAACCTGCTCATACTGCAGGCTGGCGAGTTCCTCCTGCTGTAGTCTCCTGGTTTCAGACTCGTCCGGCTGGTACAAGTCCGGCACCTGATAGTTGTCGGGTCTCGCCGTGCTGCACATCTCACAACCTGGACGTGTCGGTTTATTCAGGTACGTGCACTGAGGACAAGCCCAACCATCCAGCTGTGAAACCAAGTAACATTATTACAATTATTACACAGAGACATACACAGAGCTACAGACAGAACAATAGAGGGATAGAGAGAGTAAGAAAGCTACAAATCGACTGAGTAACAGAACAATAGGTATGTCAGAAGATTGATCGATAATAAAAGATAGAGTCTCAGAGTGTTAGATAAACAGAATATGAGATCGATAGATAGATAGATAGATAGATAGATAGATAGATAGATAGATAGATGGATGGATGGATGGATGGATGGATGGATGGATGGATGGATGGATGGATGGATGGATGGATGGATGGATGGATGGATGGATGGATGGATGGATGGATGGATGGATGGATGGATGGATGGATGGATGGATGGATGGATGGATGGATGGATGGATAGATAGATAGATAGATAGATAGATAGATAGATAGATAGATAGATAGATAGATAGATGGAAGGATAGATAGATGGAAGGATGGATTGATGGATGGATGGATGGATGGATGGATGGATGGATGGATGGATGGATGGATGGATGGATGGATGGATAGACGGATGGATAGATAGACAGATAGATAGATAGATAGATAGATAGATAGATAGATAGATAGATAGATAGATAGATAGATAGATAGATAGATAGATAGATAGATAGATAGATAGATAGATGAGACAAAAAATAGAAAGATGGACTGTTGGATGGATGGATGGAGAGACCAACAAGAGATGAATGGATGGATGGCTGGATGGATGGATAGACAGATAGAGATAGATGGATGGATGGATGGATAGATAGATAGATAGATAGATAGATAGATAGATAGATAGATAGATAGATAGATAGATAGATAGATAGATAGATAGATAGATAGATAGATAGATAGATAGATAGATAGATAGATAGATGGATGGATGGATAAATGGAAGGATGGACTGTTGGATGGATGAATAGAGACCGACAAGAGATGGATGGATGGATGGATAGACAGGCGGAAAGATAAACAGACAGAAAGAAGGATGGACTGTTGGTTGGATGGATGGATAGAGAGACAGAAAAGAGATCAATATAGTGATGGATAGATAGAAGGATGGACTAAGATGATAGACATAGACAAAAGATAGTTCTACAGACAAGAGATAGATAGACAGACAGATAGATAAATAAATAAGGAACAACAGATAGACATACAAATTTGGGTTTTGGAGGTAGAGCAGGGCGAGTGTTTCCTCTAGTGATGCGCTCTGGTGGACGTTGAAGAGGACGTTCAATGGTCTCCATTATAACTATATGAAGAACGACGTGTGGTTTACAAGACTTAAATGTACTATAATTTATTCTATTTTTATTAAAGATATAAATGCATTACCATCGATCTGCCTCTCCTCTTTCTCTCTTCTCTCTTGTTCGCGGCGCAGATTGACAGACTGAGCAGAGCGGATGAAGAGGAAGGCAGAATCATCGTGGTTTCGGATCCCATAAAAATAAAGGGTTTCTTTGTCCTGGGCGAGACGCTTCCCGATCACCCAGCGCTGGAGAGACGGATGGAAGCCATAGTCACCGTTGATCTAAAAGATGATTTATGAGTGATAAGTATTAGATTATAGTATAGCTTTTTACATTTTTTATTTCAATACTGCTGTTTAGTAATGCTTCACTTTTCAGTTTAGTGTTAGTTCAGCAGGTTTAGTTTATTTTTATTATTTCTATTTAGTTTTTATATATTTAGTTTTAGTAATTCTTTTTTTTTACAAAACATGTCCAGTGTAGAGCAAAGCAATGTTTAGTGCTTGCATACATTGTAGGCTACATTAACTGTTGTTCAAACATTTTATAATGTGTCCTAATTACACACGTGACAAGATTCCATTGACAAACAAATTGACTGTCCGCACTAGAGATTACACAACTGGGAAAATGCAGAATAGTGCACTCCCAACCAAATGGGAAGGCTTATAATCTAATTATTGCATAATAAACCTCTTTAGCAGCATTAAAGTACATGCTTAGTGACTGTCACATAAAGTGGTATTTAAAATCACATTGGGTGCATTTAACACTGAATAAAGCACATAATCGGCACCTGAGGGCATCATTGTCATAGTAGTTTATGCTGTTGTTCAGCCATGGCATCGCAGAAATAGAAACTGTTTCTTGAATAGAAATTTTGCTCATCAATGTCGGGAATTACTAGGTCAAAAAACTCATGCTAACATGGAAAAGGCAGCTTTTGTTGTGTGTAGTTAGGACATAGGTTTAATAATGAAAGTAAAATAATAGTTTGAACAGAAACCACACAAATGCAACTTTAGGTTAATAATTCAGACAAACCTTTTAATATTAAAGTTTATATATGTAGTTAAAAATGCCAAGTTTATTGCAGAGTAAATTTAATTTAGTATATTGTATCTGGATCTGTGGATAACGTTTATAGTTTATCCACATATTTAAATTTAACATAATATATTCACATATTTAAATTTTAGTTGGTTGATGTACATGTGCACTTTTTACTTGGGTTATTTATAAATGTAAATGATCAACACATATTTTGTACATAATTGACAGTATTCTTTTTTTTAATTTTTATAGATTTTTATGTATTTTTGTTTATTTTTTGTGTAATTGTAATTACATTTTGTTTTAGAGGAAGGTTTGGGAATATTTGTTTTAATTACTCTGTAAAACTATCCGGATATTTCAGTAAACGTTTAATAAATAGATTTTTAAAAATGCCAAGTTTACATATTTTGTCAAATGATGGAAAAAATATTCTTTAAAAGCGCCATCTACAGGTGTTTCTATTAACAGCCGCTGGTCAGATTTCCGCAACAGAACAAGTGCATATGAATTCTGAAAATTATTATTATTTTTGCTATAAGTATATTTTTATTTCAGTTCGTTTTCAGTGACTGCGATTAGCTTTATTTTCATTTATTGGGAATTTTTATTTTATTTCATTTAATGAAAAGGTTTTTTTGTCCAGTGGTCTTAGTTTTTATTTTCACTTACTAAAATAACCATGGTATATAAATAATTTTGATTTCCGTCTCACATCCATCACCACCACTATTTACCTTTTCCTTCAGCTCGGATATTGTCATGTAAACCGGCACCATCACTGTTATTGGGATGTGATGTTCTGATTCAGCATCAGCCACTCCAACTCTTAATCTGCCATTGCACAGTACAAAACAAAATAGTAAATGCTGTAAATAGTAGTTCATCTTCAGCAAAACACATTTGTATGTGTGATTGAGCTGGTCTAAAAACATACCTGATGTTGTCTTGAGAATATGCATCTGGATTTATTTTGACGCTCACTGGGAGTTTCAGATCCAGAAGTTGATTCAGGTATTTAGTTGCTTCATCTTTGTCTCTGGAGTTGATGGCGTCACTAAGAAGTCGAGCGGCATCCTCCGCTGGAAAAGCAGAGATGATATGTTAAAATATGTATATGTCTGATATAGAGATATAGTGTATTATATGCCAAAACTCACCTTCCGTTACATTTCTAGAGGCATCAAGAGCAGCCATACTTTAATCTTGAAAGCTTGTTTAAAAAGAAAGCAAAAACAAAAAGTTATTTTGTTTATTATTATAATTTTATTTTAGTATTTAAATCTATCTATCTATCTATCTATCTATGAATGTAAAATCTAATGTTAACTTTAATTAGACTGAAATAAAGCTATATTTTATTTTAAATAATTAATTAATATGATCTAGTTTATTATTGTTATTATTTAAACAAATATATTTAAATCTTTTTTTTTTTTTGAATGAAATTAAAATAACTGACTAAACCCAGCAGGCACACAACATCATAAGACATTAATATTGGGTAGATTTAGGTCGTGATGTCAGGTGACTAAAATTCAATGTCTAACCAGCGTCTAAGGACAACGTTATTTTGACGTACAATAACGTGGTCAAATTGCGTTGATTTTTGATTGATTTTAGGTTGTGTTGGAAAGTGACCAAAATCCAACGTCTCATAGATGGTTCTAGTGGTAATGACCACACAACGTCAAGGTGTAGCATGATTAGACATTGATATTGGGTTGATTTTAGGTTGGACATTGGACAATGACATCGGCCTGAAATTGGGTTCTGACATCAACACAATTTTCATTTCCAAACAAAATCCAACATCCCCATGACGTTGGGGCACAATGTCAATATGACATCATGTTGACGTCCTGTGCCTGCAGGGAAATCTATGATATATGTAATTAAATTTATTAATTAAACTGTTTTATACAATCATTCATTTCCCTTTATTCATCGGGGGTTGCCACAGCGGAATGAACCGCCAACTATTCCAGCATATTTTTTACGCAGCAAATGCCCTTCCAGCCACAACCCAGTACTGGGAAACACCCACACACACACACACACACACACACAAACTACAAACAATTAAGTTTTAAACTATTTTATTTTCATTTAAATTATTTAAAATAGTTAATACTGAAATAAATATATTTGAAATAAACATAGTACAATAAGGAAAACTTTGTAAACTAATTTGATAGAATACACTATTAGATAACTTACTAAAAAATAATTTTAAACGAATATATTATATTATATCATCCTAATGTATGTCATAAAATGTCCATCAAATTAATAAACATAATGTCCATAAACATAATCTTTTAGATGTTGGACAAAAACAGTACCTTGGTCATTTTTATATATGGTTTTATTACCATACATATATATGGCATTTAGGCTAGTATTCGAAAATACTACGGTACTATATTCCTATATGTTTGCATACATGTAGAAAACATAGACATATTTTCTACCTCACATGTAAAGGTTAAAAACTGCATTCAGCTCTTTGAGAACATAACAGCGTGCTCATTCAGCTCACAACCGCCACAATCAAAACAAATGTAGAAACAAACTTACCAACCATAGGACAAACGTTTAAAACACGCTTCGTATTGTGTTTATGGTTATAGTACGTGGTAATAAAACCATCCGTGCTCTTGTCACAATCAGAAATTTGTGGAAAGAAAAGTGAAACGAAGCTTCACAAGGAAGTCAGGAAAGTCTCAGAGGAGTGTTGTGCAACTCCATCAGTCCAAACAACCACAGATGCGGAAGACACTGTGGATATAGTTCTTCATTTGACAGTTTGTGCTGTGCACTTGCGCTATATAATCGACTATAATAAGATACAACTATACTAATTATTTTTTAACTAAATAATTATTTTAAATAAACTAAAAACAGCATTTAAATAAAACAGTTATCCGGAGTTTCTAAACTAATTTATTTTTATGCTTCTTGTGTGTCATAACTTCACGAGGAATTATGTGTTGTTGTTTTTTAATTGACATGAATTTGCTTGTTTTAGTGACTTTAATCGAAGTGTCGCGAGAATATGTGTAAGATTCTACAAGCATCCGCATTCCTAACATTGTCGCGAGATTTGACAGCACGAGAAAGCGCATGGCGCTGCGCGTGCTGTGAATGAAGGACAAACATAAGCTGTAATTCTGTAAGTTTAATAGTGTTTCGATCTCTAAACAGCTGTTTTGTTGTATATTTTAATGTATACATTACTTTTAAGCAACAAAACACTTTTAACTGTGTAGCTTAAGTGTGAAAAGACAGCTAATATAGACCGCGCAGGCGAAAAACTGAGCTGCCCAAAACTGTTTGTTGTTTTAATAATTCACCTTTATGATATAATCATTTTATTAGATGGTAATACCACATTGCTTTCTGATAAACATTGGTTTATATTTATTACTGTTCATGTAACACTGTGATGAATAGACAACTGAAACAGACATCAGTTACATTTACATACCTTGAATAGAGTAGTAATGAATTAATTTCCTTTTTCATTTAAACAGATGTGCTGACAGACTGAACAGTGTCCGACTACAATTATGGAGGATTCCTCAAAGTTTGAGCGATATGTGTACAAAAATGCTTCAGTTTACCATTATATGAAGATATCTTTGTAAGTGGAACAGGTCAGTTCTGATCTGATCAATTTTATGCATTTTGTAACTAGTGAACATATAAAATAGATGAACCATCAGAGCTTTGTTTATTATTATTTTATTTTTAGAGTTTTGGAGAAAGAAAACCGAAATATTTCTGATGCACAGTTCAAGCAATTGATTATCAGTGGCGTTAAGGACTTGTATGGCGAGGTGAGCACATAGTATTTCTGTTTCTATAAAGATTTAATGTACCAGTGATGTAATTTGAACATATGATTTAATATATTTTGTTGTCATACTGATTCTGATATGTATCTCATATGTATATTTTTTTCTGTACGGCAGATTGGCGCTTCTTTTCCATTTGATCTGCTAAAGTTTGATCCAAAGGAGTTGACCGGTATACTACGAGTATACAACAGGTACAGCATGCTCCTAGAACAGTGGTTCCCAAACTTTTTTTCATCAAGTACCACCTCAGAAAAAAATGGTCTCTCTAAGTACCACCATAATGACGTGACCGATTAATTCCTATTATTAAGAATATTTATTATTGTCAGCCACTTTAAACATTATAAATAGTTTGAACATTAACACTGTACTGTGCTTATAGGTAAAAAACAAAACAAACAAAATAAAAAGTAAACGTTTAAAATGTGCTTTTAAATGTTAATTAAAAATGGTAGGCTACTGTTTTTAAAGTAAAAAGAAAACTGCAGTACTTAAATGTAAAGTATTACCAAATAGTAACCTGTTCATAAAAACCTGAAAATGTTGCTTGGACCTCATAAATATAGGCTATATGCCATCACATATATTATTCATATATAAACCTTTTTTTATAAATTTTGAATTATGTTGCATGTACACATGACCTATTTGTATTTCTAAACATTAACTTGTATTTTAAAATAAATGATTTGGAATTACATATTTAAATTAGAAATTAGATCTGCTTTTGCTTTACAGTACATTTGTCAGAAAAGGGAGTGATAATATGCATAAATGCACTGCTTGACCAATTCATTTGTGATTTATTCCTTCATACTTGTGGAATTTCCATGATTTGAGTTCTCATCTTAAGTGGACCGTGGAGTTAACCGCACACAGAGACTAAATTTAATTAGGCAATATTCTAGCTCCAAGCTTTAAGCATGGCAAAGTTGCCTGAGTCTATGTTCTGTGTCCCGCGACATTTGAATCGCATCCAGAAAAATTAGCCTAAGTCTGAGGGAACAAATTAATCGAAAGCCACGCTGCTTTACAAAACGAATAACTTTATATATATATCGAAAACACGCATTATTTTACACAACTACGAACAAACGTTTAACACATTTGTGATAATTAATTAATAATCCTGAGTTTGCAGCAACTGAAATGCCAACACAACAGCACTGGCCTGCAAATGCACTTCTAGAGTGTATCTGCTCCGCAAGCGCCGCATGCCTCTTTCTCTGGCTCTGCGCCAAAACGGGTTGATTTTTAGCATCTGATGACACGATGCACTAAAGTAAACATTCTACGTGATCGTACGCTTCAGGGAACAGCTGGTGCTGCTCACATCAGTGTAATCGTTCGCATCAAAGGGTTAAAAGTGTGTTGTTTATTCTTCTGTCGATATTCAGTATTTTTCCGTGTACCAGAACCACTGTCCTAGAGCAATCCTTTAAAATTTAAGCCAAAGAGTTGAGTGAACATTTTTGCTGGAATCACAAATCTGTTTATGAACAAAGAAAAATTTAGGATTGAGGTAAAGTTGGTTTTAAATTTACACATTCAGACTTTTCCTTAATACTTTTAAAAAAGCATGCTTTGCAAACTCTAAATAGGGAAATCATATTAGCAGCCAATGACTTGCAAGGTACAGTCAATTAAATAGTGCTAATGTTGTTTTGAAGTCATTCTTACATGCAATTTAATGCCGAATATTATGTTACGTTATCGGTAAACGATATAGTTGACACTGAACTAATGTATGAATATAAAACCAACTTTACCTCATAGGGCTGGGCGATTAATCGAGAAATAATCAAAATCGACAGTCAGAACCTATAATCGATCTCATTTTTCCAGGTCTGTTTTTTTTTTAATTACTTTCCTATCTTGTGTGGAGTCATGCGGTCCCGCTACTTTATTGCTGGTTTATTTGTGGAGCCAAAACGTATAGTCCAGCGCTGCCTTTGCATGGTCATGTTGTGGCTGATGCATACCTCTCAAAAAATTTAATTGCACGTCGCATAGCACAAGCTGTGTGATTGGTCAGCTTAATAGTGGTAACAAACGTGGGTGGCGCGGAGAGCAATGCACAACGTGGGTCAAGGCGATCACTTGACACAAAAGTATAAATCAGCAAGGATAAGGCTAATTTATACTTCTGCTGCTACTTTGCACCAAATTTGATCTCTGGTCAAGTAGGACGATAGACATATTCTTGAGCTTTACTTTGCGCTACATTGACGATGACTGGAAGCTGCGCTAGAGATACCTTGAGGATATGCAAGGTATTTTATTTGTTTACTTTATTTTGATGGTCCGTTTGTTGAATTTAAGTTTCACTGCATCTACATGCCAACTAATTCTCATTAGATTATAAGTAGACTGTTAGGTTGGGATTAGGGTAAGTTGACATGTGCTTGCAAAGTTTCTTATAGTCAGGTAAATGTCTTTTGAAGGAGTAGTATCAGCAGATATTAAGCAGATGGTCTATTAATACTCAAATGGACCATCAGAATAAAGGATTACCTTTTATTTAGAGGAAACACTGCTTATTTTCAACTTTTACTATAAAAAACACTGAAACTTTGTTTCCAAATGTATTATTTATTTGTACTTTTTATAAGAAAAAAGTGACTTGGTTTTAGGCAATGTGCTTTTTAATTTTAGCTGTTCAACATAGATGTTCAATAAATATTGATAGATAGTAGATAGTGTGTCTTTACTTCAGTTAAAATCAAGTAATGCCCCGTTCATTCAAAAATCTCTCACTTATATATCACTAAAATGCGAGCATGTTTACTGTACCAAGCCTGTTAGTGAACTGAGTGCAAAAGAATAAAATAAATAAATAAAATAATCGTTCATTACTCATAATCGAGTTAAAATTGAATTAATCGAGATTTTCATTTTAGGCCAAATCGCCCAGCCCTATGACCTCAATAAATTTAGGGTGTCCCTCTGGGCTTGATTTTAGGACTGTTTGCATTCTGTTGAGATTGGTCTTTCAAACACAGATTAAACCATTTATTTTTCATTAGCAAAGAGAGTTATGGATTTGTCTTATTTTGTTTCTCTAATGATTTTCAGTGTTAATATTCCGTTGTTTCCTCATCTTAGCGGGCTGGTGAAACTGTGGAGTGCTTTAACCTTACTGGGATCCTATCAAAATGAGGCATGCGCATTCAGAGTCACACAGGTGGGTTTTCCACATCGTTCTTGATCTCCACGTAGTGAAACCATGGAGCGAAACAGGTGGAAAGATGGAGAAATGCAAGTTTGTGCATTCCTAGTTGGAGAAAGACGAGTTTAAACAGTGGCTTAAACCTGCCGCTGAAAACAACCGCTTAATTTATTCTTTCAAGCTTTTTCTTCTGGGTTCTGTTGCATGGTTGTGCTCCTTTGATTTATTTAACTACAACTGTTTATTAACAACTATTTATATATCTATTGAGTTAAAGGTTTGATACTGATTAGAACTGACGATGAGGTCTTAACATTTTCAGAGAAGGTCTTTAAAAAATCTTAAAAAGCTTTTGAAACTACCTTTAGGATCCCTGCATATACCCTGTATAGAGCTGGTGTCCTCCATATTTTAGTTCCAACCCCACTTAAACACACCTGAACCAGCTAATCAAGCTCTTTCTAGGTATACTAAATACTTCCAGGCAGGTGTGTTCAAGGAAGTTAGAGCTAAACTATGCAGGATATCGGCCCTCCAGGACCGACTTTGGACTTATACCTTCATTTGCACTCTTTTAATAGGCACTAGATGTCAGTAATGTGCTTAAGGGATCAATTGCATTCCTGCCAGGAGTGAATCGACGTAATTTTAATCTGACCATTGGCATTCTGTCAGCCAAACTGTTTACTTTGCAATGTGCGTCAGATTGCAGATGGGCGTTTACAGTGGAGGGCTGCTTATCTCGCTTTTTTTTTTTTTTTTGTACTGAACCCCACTAAACTTCACATTGCAGACATCTAACTTTCTTTTTTCTATGATTGCAGGTGTCACCGTTTTTGTTAGCATTGTCCGGGAATAGTCGTGAGCTGCAGTTTGGAGATCGGTGAGGTGGGCCTACATAAAAATACTTTAGGGGGAAAAAATGACTTTTCTTTTAAGAAGAAGGATTTTCAGCAGAACTGTGTACCATGTTGTCAATTCAGCACTGACGGTTCCTGCATCCTCCACAACAGGGCACAGGTCGCTTTACGTCGGTGAACAGGCCTCGCTAAGCAAAACATTCAGTGCCAGAGACGTTGCACTTTTTGCTGAGCTGACAGGGGACACAAATCCTCTCCATGTCGACCCGGAGTACGCCAAAACCACCTCTTTTGAGACCCCCATTGTTCACGGAGTGCTGATTAATGGTCTGATCTCAGCAGTTCTCGGGACAAAGTTACCCGGTAAAGGCTGCGTGTTTCTCTACCAGGAAATACGCTTCCCAGCGCCGCTCTTCATCGGAGAGGAGGTTGTGGCGGAAGCAAAGGTCAAAAAGATCAAAATGTCCTTCGCTTTTATTTCTGTTTCCTGCGCTGCCAAAGACAAAGTGGTCATGGAGGGAGAGGTCATGGTCATGATGCCGCAGAACCAACAACAAGCATGAGGAATTTTGAGTTTTGCTGTGCTGCCAGGAGTTTAATGTTCCTTCTTTGATTATTTTTGTTCTTGCTCAGAGATTTAATGTTCATTTTGGTTTTGGGTTAAAGTTTAAATAAACTTTAAGTGATTAAATATATTAGCTCTTTGGTGTGGTAAATAACTTTGTGTGTCCAATTTAAACAAGGAGATTATTTTCAGATCTCTTCAAACAGTTATTTACAGGGTTCATACGGTCATGGAAAACCTGGAAAAGTCAAGAAATTTTGACATGGCATCTTCCAGGCCTGGAAAAGGTTTGTGAAAGTCATGGAAATTAGTGGAAGAAATATCTGTATGCTTGAAAATGGGTTAGTTGTCCTTCTTTTCTTTTTTTTTCTTAAAGCATGCTCTCACATTATTAGTGCTGTGTCTGTAAGCAGTATCTAAATAAATTTTACATAGATATAAAAATTAATTGAAACTAAATAGATTGTTGCTTGTTTTATGAAATGCTGTAATAAATTTGAACATGCATTTTTTTTTTATTACCCAAGTATACGTATGCTTTATGAAATAGTCCTGGAAAAGTCATCAAATTTTAATAGTAAAGTGTGTATGAACCCGGAATTTATAATAACAATTTTACAGTCACAGTAAAACAAAATGTTTACATGAAAAATATGTTTTAAATGGCTCGGTTATCCAAAATATAAAATCTGAGATTAATTTACTCACCTTAAGGAATTCTAGGTGCAGGTGACTTTTTTTTATAAAACAAAAGAAAAGTTTAAGCTGGAACTGTTGCCCTTAGTAATTCATAAAATGTAAGTAAACTGGGTACAAACGCTTTTAGAGTAAAGAAAACATACAAACAACATCCAATTAATACCTGTGGCTCCTGATATGAGATTGTTGTGAAGCAAAACACTGCAAGTTCTTCACTCTCTTCGTCCTCAATCCATTAATTTGACGCTTTTACCTCTAAATAAAGAAATAAAACTCAAAGTTGTGTTTTTGCGATGTTGGGTACGCGATTTTTTGCTAAGAAAATACACAGACAAGATGTTTCTGCGGGTCATGTTAACATTAGGTCACACGTTACTCTTAACAGTCACATGATCTTCCCTTGTCAACACTTACCTTCAGTGCTAGCAGGTTTGCAATGGTGCAAAGCTTGTGTTACAAACTCCAAACGAAAATGTTCAACAACGTGCATATAAATGACATTGCAGATAGGTTATTTTTAACTTCGTAAAGTTTCATTGTACACTGGACCTGACATGAAGAAATATGACTGAATTTAGCCGTGAGCTTTACGAGCTTCCTGTTTGACTGTACTTCTCAAAACATGGCACGTCACTTACTTTTTTATTTTCATTGCAAGAACACGAGCAATGCATATAAACAACCTATTAAAAATAAATATTGTTTAAAATAACAGGGAATCTCAAAAAATGTATAGTTTCTTTGTAGTAGATGCATGAGGATATATGCCCAGGGTGATAGAAAGTATAATAACAGTAGAGTAAAATAAATAAATGCATAAATGAAAACAAAACAAACAATAATAACAAAAACATAATAACGAAATAAAATGTTTTCAACTCAAATGGACAGTTTAAATAGCATTTCTATGTCTACTGTTGACAAGTATTTTTTTTCTTTTTATAAAACGCTGTAAAACCGTTTTTTAGTTATAAAATGTACACTTATGAATATGAAACCTAGTCAACAAAATAGATTAATAACTTTATCAAAAGTCAATAGTTGAACTAGTAGTAACGCATAACAAAACTGCGGCGTCATTCACATCCACTCTCGAGTGTGCGCACTACAGAGTGGACGCGCTCGTCTCCGCGAAAACATCTACGTCACATTTACTGGCAGTTTCTGATTCGTTTCTCCCACGTTGTCACAAGCAGCACAGACGCTCTCGCTTTACCGTCACGTCCCATTTCTGACCGGGGTGGGCTCTCGGTTACCGAGCCCTGTCGAACCGGGGGGCCGTATTGCTGTTGTTTTGATTCGGGATGGCGTTCATGGAGCAGCAGCCGCAGCCGTTGTCCGGGAGGAAGCCGCCGCTGGACGACACCGTGCCGTTGAGCGCCGTGATCGAAGCCAGCCAGAGTTTACAGTCGCACACGGTAAACAGACACAGCCGTCACCGGAGCCCCGCCGATCGGTGCTTATGATGAGATTCGGTTTTGGATCGATTACAAATACGCGTTAACTGACTGTAAATCAGGTTTGAATGGAAGTCTTCAGAATTATGTTGCGTTTTAAGACGTCCCACGTTAATATTTATCGATTATTGGTCGATTTATATCAGATTAATCGTAATTGATGTGTAAAAAATCGCGTTTTGTTTAATGCGGTGTTGCAGATACTGAGGTAAAGTTGGTTTTATGTTTGCACATTTGGACTTTCACCTTCTTAATGTAAATATAGAAAAGTAATTGAAATAGAGAAATCATATGGCTATCAAAGTACAGCATTGTTTACAGTTAATTGAATATGCTAATGTTGTTTTGAAGTCATACTTGCATCCGATTTCTGACCGAATATTCATAGATTACCTTGCCACTTTTCAAAAATGAACAAATTTCCTAATATAAAACCAACTTTACCTTAAAGTTTTGCAGTTGTCAACAGTGGAACCATAAATGTAAATATTCTAAACCTCTAAAATCCTTTTTTGGGGTGATAAACAGTACAGTTTAAATATTTCATAAGCATTTAAACTTGGAATGAAGTTATAACAAAAGAGTTAGCAGTTAGAAAGATAATTAAATAAAGCATGCTTGACAGTTCAAAGGGATGTTTTTGTTAATAAAAGGCATCTGGGTTTAAATTAGCCGTTTTTAAATCAAATATTCTGTCTATGCTGTAGGTTTCATGTGACGTTAGATCAGTCTGGATCTGTTTTGTGTGGTTGGCTTTACGGACAGAATTGAGAAATGCTAATTTGCATTAGAGCTGAAAGATTTCCTGTGCTGTGAAACCGAAGCCACAAGAAATACTAGTGTTTCCTTTCTCATTTATTCGTCTGTTCGCTACTCGTGATGATTTCATATGAAAGTGCAGTCTAGCAAACCACTTTCAGTTCTGTGTTGTGTAAACTTTACAACATATTACTGGTTTCTCAGATAAAAAAGCCCTTTAAATGAGAAAATGATAATACATCATTAACATTTAGACTACAATCATCAGTTAATATTGATTATATGAATATTGGTATTTCATAAGCTTGAAGTTAGAATGGGGGTTCATCATCTAACACAAGGTGCAAAAATAGCCTTCAACGGATGTCATCTGAAGTGATGAAATGGTGTTGTAGTGCGTGATGGAAATTAAACGCCTTTGCTCTCGCTTTACTCGTGTGGAAACGATCAGGTGACATCTTGAAGGAGAGTCAAACATTAATAAGTTCGAGCTTCAGGAAGCCGCCATAAACGTCAGGGTCAGTCTGAGGCTTTTGCAGGAGTTTTGAAGAATCTTTCCACTTCCCGATTCGGTCTTGCTTCACAAATTGTGCAGTAGAAAACCACAAATGCGTGACAACACGACTTTGGGCTTTTGAATGGGCAATATTGTGAAGAAGAAGAAAAAACAAAACAAAGATGTGTTTGTTTGGGCGGGTTTCTGCTAGTCAGGCTGGACAAGTCTGGTGATTTTAGAGGTGATTTTGGCCTGAAGACCTGATGAACCAGTTTTTTGGTTTTTATTGTGTTTGTTGTTGGTTTTGATTGTATATTTGCTAGATTGTAATCAGTCGTCATGTCTTTTCTCTCTGTAAACAGGAGTACATCATTCGAGTCCAAAGGGGCATTTCCACAGACAACATCTGGACGGTGAGTCTGTCTGTCTAACTATCATTCCATCAATCTGTATATCTGTTTATCTATCATTCTGTTTTCTGTCTACAATTCGTTAATGTCTGTCCATTGTTTGGTTGCTCTATCAGTCTCTAGCAATCTGTCTGTCTTATTCTGTTGTCGTCTCTCTATCAATCTGTCATTCTGTTGCTCTAGCCATCATCTGTCTGTCTTACTCATTCTGTCATTCTTCTACTCTTATTTGTCTGTCTCTCAGTCTGTCGCTCTAGCGATCTGTCTATCTCTTGTTCTGTCTTTCTGTCACTCTAAAACCTCTTTCATTCCGTTGCTCTACAATCTCTCTTTCACTCTCATTCTGTCGCTTTATCGATCTGTCTGTCATTGTCACTCTATTCACTACCTGTCTGTCTTTATTATTCTGTCGTTCCTCCACTCTTATCTGTCTCTTTCTCATATTGTTGCTCTATCCGTTTATCTGTTTTTCACATTCTTACATTCTGTCGCTCTATCCATTAGTCTTTCTCCTTCTGTCGTTTTGTCGCTCTCAATCCGTCTGTTTTTCTCAAGTTGTCTCTCTTTCTATCTGTATGTCTTTTTCATTCTGGCACTATGAGCAGCCTGTCTTTCTCATTCTGTCTTTCTGCCACTGTAATCAGTCTCTTTCTCATTCTTTGGTTCTGTCACTTCATCTGTCTGTCTTAATCGTCTCGTTGCTCTATCCGTATGTCTGTCTTAATCATTCTGTCTCTCTATCAATCTGTCAGTTTGTCGCTCTATCCATCTTTGTCCTAATCATTCTGTTGCTTTATCCATCTGTCTGTCTCTTAGTTTGTCGCTCTATACATCTGACTTAATCGTTCTGTCGTTTTATCCATCTGTTATATCGCTCTATCCTGTCTTACTCAGTCTGTGTCCTTTTGTTTTGTCGCACTGTCCATCTGTCTTTTTTATTCAGTCAATCTTTCATTCTGACGCTCTATCCATTTGACAGTCTTTCTTAGTTGCTCTTTCATCTGTCTGTCTCTCAGTCTGTCGCACTATACATCTTTCATTCTGTCACTACAAATTTTCTCATTCTGTCTTTCTGCCACTATAGTCTGTCTCTTTCTCATTCTTTGGTTCTGTCACTCTGTCTGTGTTAATCGTCTCGTCGCTCTATCCATCTGTCTGTCTTAATGATTCTGTCTATCAATCTGTCTGTCTTTCTTATTCTGTTACTCTATCTATTTTTCTTAGGGCGTACTCACACTATGTAAAGTTGCCTTAACCCGGCCAAAGCACGCTTGTCCCCCCTCCCGTCTCTCCTGATGGCCCGCACTCACATTGCATTCGAGCCTGAGCACGCTTGCATCATAGATGATGCGCTGTTCAGTTTAAGAAGTGCTCTTGTTGTCGGTGCAATAGCCTAGTGGTTAGCGTGCTGACATATGGTGCAGTAGCAGTCAGAGTGTTCCTAGTTTGAATCCCGGCTCGAGGACATTTCCCAACCTTACCTCCCTCTGTCTCTCCAACTTTGCTTCCTGCCTTATTACTGTCCTATTTATTAAAGGAAAAATGCCAAAAATAAATTTTAAAAAAGTAGCGCTCTCTGAGATTTCTTTATATCCTTTTAGTCCTTTGGGATTTGTGACAAGCAGTTAAATTTTTTGCTGGACAGATCAGCCACTTTTGACTCTTATAAACAATCATAAAGTCCTCATGCTGCAGGAATTAGGAGGCTTGCTAAAGGCGGCAGCTGTGGTGCAGTGAGGGGTTTGCATCTTTAATAATCTAAGGCAGTTTGCGTTCATTAAACGGTAAGAATGATTAATAAACACGCACTCACACCTCTCAAACTATCTGGGAAACGGGCCTGGGCACAGTTCGGATAGCATAGTGTGAGTGCGCCATTAATCATTCTGTCGCTTTATCAATCTGCTGTTCTGTCGCCCTATTCATCTGCCGCTCTGTCACTCTATCCATCTACTGCTCTGTCGCTCTATCCATCTGCCGCTCTGTCGCTCTACCCATCTGCCGCTCTGTCGCTCTATCCATCTGCCGCTCTGTCACTCTATCCATCTACTGCTCTGTCGCTCTATCCATCTGCCGATCTGTCGCTCTATTCATCTGCTGATCTGCTGCTCTATCCATCTGCCGCTCTGTCACTCTGTCCATCTACTGCTCTGTTGCTCTATCCATTTGCCGCTCTGTCGCTCTATCCATCTGCCGCTCTGTCCATCCGCTGCTCTGTTGCTCTATTCATCTGCCGATCTGTTGCTCTATCCATCTACCGCTCTGTCGCTCTATCTGTCTGCCTGTCTCACTCATTCCGTGTCACTTTTGTTCTGTTGCTCTATAATCTGTCTTTCTCATTCTATAATCCTGTCTCTTCATCAATCTTTGTTTTACTCATTCTGTCTTCCTTTGTTCTGTTGCTCTGTTCTACTGTCTTATTTTATTCTGTCATTCTTTCATTTTGCCGCTCTAGCTACCTCTCTACCTTAATATTTGTGTCTCAATCCATTTGACTCTCTCAGTGTCTGGCTCTTTTTATCTGTCTATCTCATTCGGTCGCATTCCACTGTCTGTCTGTCTCAATCATTCGGTATCCCTTTGTTCTGTTGCTCTGTCCATCAGTCTGTCTTTTTTATTCTGTCATTCACTCTGATTGTCTTGATAACTTTCCTCCCCATTCTGTCCCTTTCTCTGTCTGTCTTTCTGTCATTCTGTTACTCTATCTGTCTGTCTTTGTCTCTATGACCTAACACTCATTCCATGTCTGTATGTCTAATTAATTATTGTGTTTTATCTCATGTTGTCACTATCTCTAACTGTTTAACTATCATTCTTGTTTTCATCTGTCAATCAATTAGCATTTTGTTTTTGTCTGTCTCTCTTTCCATCTATCTTGTTTCTCTGTCTGTTTAAATGTTATTCCTTCTATCCTGTTGTCAGAATGACTGATTTTTGGGTTTGATTTGTATTTCTCTCAGGTCATCCGCAGATACAGTGACTTCGACATGCTGAATAACAGTTTACTGGTGAGTGCTCTGTTTGAACAAGCCTGTGTTGGGAAAAAACATCCGTTCCCGTATTAGTGTTTCCACATCATTTATAAGTAATGCTGCGACATGATTCACTGTTGCTGAATCTTAAAAACTCACATCCTTCAGAAAGCTTTTACTCTTCAGTGAAAGAGTTACTGTGGGTCAATGTCTCTGCATTCACATGAATAAAACAGAATATGCTTTATTTCACTAATAGAGCATCTTTATCCAATTTTTAAATATTTTTTGTTGTATTACAGTAAGGACTTATTTATTTTTATGGTAATGATAATTTAAAGCAGAAATATATACTAATTATTTCACCCAAAATTTCGACACGCTAAGCATTTAATTTCCCTCATTTTATATATTATATCATATTATATTATCATAATATAATCATATTTACAATATCTCTAATAAAAAACATACATTATTATTTATTTAAGCCTGTTTATCCAAACCATTTTTTTTTTCACAATAAGGACTTTTTTATTGTTATGGTAATAATAATTTAAAACATAAATATATAATATGCAATATTATTCTTTTAATAAAGCATGTTTATCCAAATTTTTAAGCATATTAATCAATTTCGCCTTTTTTTTTTTTTTTGCTGCATTAAAAATGTTATGGTAAAGTTTAAAGCAGAGATATTTTTAATTATTTACCCTATTTTTATTGTTAATGTTTTATTGTTGTAGTAATGATAATTTAAAAAAGAAATATATTTATTTTTAAATTTACCAAAAAACAAAATTTGTGTTCATAGTAGGGATACTGTTACGTAAACTTGAGTACATTTAAGTATGTAACTTAAAAGTATGTTTAACCAAATTTCTAAGCACATGTTTTAATTTATCCTTCTTTTGCTGTATTACAGTAATGTGATTTTTTTTTAATGTTACGGTAATGACCATTTAAAGATTTTTTTTTTAAATCACCCTAATTATTTTTATTCTTATGATAATGATAATGTAAAGCAGAAATATCTTTTATCATTTTCACCAAAAATATTGTCATAAAAAAGATTTCATTTTCCTCAAATATTCTTAAGTTACAGCATGCTTGTCATCACTGAAAAAGTAACTGTAAGTCAATGTCTCTGCATTCACAGATATCAGGTCTAAACCTGCCACTTCCTCCAAAGAAGCTGTTAGGAAACATGGACCGTGAGTTTATAGCCGAGCGACAGAAGGGTCTTCAGGCCTACCTGAACTACATCACACAACATCACATCCTGTGCAGCTGTGAGCTGGTCAAAAAGTTTCTCGACACTAATAATTATTCAGCAAACTACACAGGTAATGCAATCAGGGCATGATTTAACACTAGAAAAAGAAAACGGATTATTTTGTTCATTAAAAGCTTGACATTTCTCCATACTGTATTTTTCAGAAATAGCTTTACAGCAGGTGTCCATGTTCTTCAGATCTGATCCAAAATGGGAAGTTATTGAGCCGTTAAAAGACATTGGTGAGTAACAGTGTAGTCTTGACTATTATATTATATAAGTGGTCACCAAAACTGTCCCTGGAGGGCCAGGAAACACCCAGGCTGGTGTGTTGAGGCAAGTTAAAGCTAAACCCTGCAGGGACACAGGTTTCTCCAGGACCGAAATTGGTGACCCCTGTATTATATTATATTATATTATATTATATTATATTATATTATATTATATTATATTATATTATATTATATTATATTATATTATATGTACGCAATGTAAAAGGAAAAATTAACAGTTTTTTTTTTTTTTTTTAGTAAAGCATTTTTATCCAAACAATGTTTTTTTCTGTATTACGGGTAATGGGACTTTTGTTATGGTAATGACAATTAAAAATAATAAATTAAACATTTTAAAAAATTAAATTTTTTTTAAATAATAAAGCTGAAAAATATACAAATAGTTTACCAAAAATATCGACATGCAAAACAATTGTCCCCTTAAATATGATCAATGTAATTATTATAAAAGCATCTATTATTATTGATATTATTATTATTATTATTATTTTTAATAATTTATAAATAAAGCATATTTTTCCTAACTTTTTTGTTATGTATTATGGTAATAAGAGTTTATTGTTATGGAAATGATAATTTAAAACAGATTTACAAAACATATATACAACATACAAAAGACTGAAATATTATTTATGAAATCCTGAAATATTATTTATGTAATTATAGTAAAAGCATACATTACTAATAACTTGTTAATAAAACATGTTTTTTCCTAACTTTTTTAGTTGTATTACAGTAATGAAACTTTTTTTATTATTATTATTGTAATGATCATTTAAAGCAGAAAGATTTTTTTAACTCACTAATACTATATTATATTATTAGTGTAATAAAAGCTCATTATCATTTGTGCAAGTAAAAGATCGTCCTTTTTTAATATATGGATATATTTGGAAATATATCCAAACTTTGTTGTTATTCTCATTTTCTCGTTTACTTATTCCATTTAAAGTAACTTCTTTTATAGTAATGATCATTTAAAGCAGATATTTTCAACAAAATGTCAACATACAAATGAACAAATTTCTCTGAAATGATATGATGTATTATATTATAAATTGTATTTTATTATATTACTTTTTATTATATCACAATTCATCATGTATTTTATATTATATTAATTAATAAACATATATTATTAGTTTTTTCCCTGATGTATTCTAAGGGCTTTTATGCTAATCCTGAAAGTTATATCTAGTCAATGGCATCGCAATATTTAATGTTAATGATTAATTGAAGTTTTATTGTTCTGTTTCTCCTGATGACACATTGTTTATATTCACACCCCTGCATCAGAGACTGCTGGTTACACAGACACTTCTTGACATTTTCATGGTGTCCATTGACTGTAAAAACACAGTCGAGACGCATTAGTAAAAAACTGGCTCTGCTGCTTTAGTGAGGATAAATAACAATGTTTACAAAACATTTACCCTCGCTGCTTCAAATTTCAAGAACATACACAGGTTATCTAACCACAAACTCACAAGTATAGTTCTGCTTAAAAAAAAAAAAAAACTAAAAAACTAATATTTCAGTATTATTTAATTTTATATATACAAAGAGCTTAAACCACATATTAATTCAAATGAATACAGATATGCATAGTATAGATATCTATCTCTCTATCTCTCTATCTCTCTGTCTGTCTGTCTGTCTGTCTGTCTGTTTGTCCATCTATCTGTCCATCCATCCGTCCATCCATCCATCCATCTATTTTTCCATCTGTCTATCTATCCATCCATTCATTCATCCGTCAGTCCATCCATCTATCTGTCTTTATCTATCTATCTATCTATCTGTCCATCCATCTGTCCGTCCATCCATCCATCCATCCATCCATCCATCCATCCATCCATCCATCATCCATCCATCCATCCATCCATCTATCCGTCTATCTATCTATCTATCTATCTGTCAATCTACCTGTATATCTATCTGTCCATCCATTTGTCCATCCATCCATCTATATATCTATCTGTCCATCCGTCTATCATCCATCCATCCATCCATCCATCCATCCATCCATCCATCATTATCTGTCTTATATATATTCTAATTATTTTAAAAGTTGAATATAATAATGATAATAATAATTTTAAAAAATACAGTAAGAATAGTTATTTCATGCATTGCATTAACATTTTTGTCTTAATTTTCTGTTCATTTATAGTTAAAGTTGGGATTTTCTGGACCTTAAACTCTGATCTGTAAACATTTGATATTGAAAATGTAACTCTGCAGTTTAACAAAGTGACTTATTGACATTTTTGTTGTTTGAAACAATATATTGTATTGAAAATTATATAGAGAGAAATAATACCATATAATAACATACTAATTAAGCAATTAATTAGTAAATACAATAATATTATACTAGTTAATTAAAAAGTTATAATTAATAATTAAAATATAAAAGAAATACAGAAAAATGTTATTTTATGCATTACGGTAATGACACGCCGTTAAAAAAATCTGATAATGATAATTATTAAACATAAATAATCCTATTTCTGTATTTCATGATATAGAGTTGAGTTTTTTCAGGTAATTTATGGTTATAAATTGCATTTTGGGACCCTAATCTCTGCTCTGTCACCTTCTGATGTTGAAAATGTAACTGCAGTTCAACAAAGTGACTTTTACTCACATTTTCATAGATCATGTTAAACAATGTTCTGTATTAGAAAAAATATAAAAGTTTTTTTTAGCAGAAAAAGTCATTTCTTACTAGGTTTTTGGACCATAATTTACAACACCAATACAGACGATGAGTCACTTAATCACTTAAAACTATTAAAAATGTCAATAAAAGTAGTTGTTGGAGGAAAGATCAAGGCCCCATGATGCAATTTAAAAGCATAAATGAGCGAAGAAAACAAAACATGAATCACAAAATGCAGAAAATGATTCATTTACAGAAATCTTTTACAGCACAGTTAAAGCTAAAATTGTGCTTATTTGTGAATTTTCTCTACTTTCATAGGCTGGCGTTTGCGAAAGAGGTACTTTTTAGTCAAAGACAAAGATCAGCCCAAAGAAAAACAAGTATTAAGTTGGGTAAGTTTGATCTCGATGCCCTCAATCTTTTCTGTGTTCCTTTGCTCTGTTAGTCCAGTACTTTAACCCTCGACTCATTTGATTCCCATTATTATGCAACCATGATGCAGTATATGTTGTTGGCCACTTTGTTCGACTGCTTAACTAACCTGCTAATCTCATTTGTTTCCAGTTTCTATAATTAGCCCTAGCGCTGTATGACCCTTGTACCGTTTCTCTACTCATTCTAGGTTGATTTGGGTCCAGATAAATTCCTGTCCGACAAAGATCTCCAGTCTGCAATGAAGCTGCTGCCAACTTTGTCTGTAAGTCCTCAAATGATGTGTGGGGGAGGGTTTCCAGAGTGTTGTTATATGGTTGCAGAAATGTTTTTGGCACTTTGTTGTGGTGCTGCTGGGAAATCTGGTGGTTTTAAGGAACTAAAACATATTGATGACCATTTAGGATGCAAATCAATTCTTAATAATTATAATAGTTAGTATTAACACATCATTTTTATGTTATCTTATTATTTTCTATTATTTATTTACGATATGGCTGTAAAAGGAATAGTTCACCTTAAGATTAAACCCTTTTTTTAACTTTATGAGTTCTTTACTTTTGTTGAGAACAAAAGAAGATATTTTGTAAAATGCTGGTTGCTGGCACGCTTTGATTTCCATAGTAGAAAAAAATTACTATGAAAGTCAATGGTTGCTGGCTACCAGGATTCAACAGGTTTTGAAAAAGGTAAAGGGCGAGTAACCGCTCATTCACACGGGTCGTCAGTATTAACAATTTTCATTTACTTTGAATGGAATGTTGTCAATCGTTGCTGAACTGAATCGTGGCTTCGTCAAATTGCGTTAGGCCCACTGTTAGTGGCAGAAGTTGAAAAATGTGTAACATTTCAAGCGCCAATGTGGACATCAGCCAATAACCTCACTTTATGCAAATACACCTGATTTTACATTGAGGTCTTGTGAAGCGAAATGATTGATCCTAAGAAATTTGAACATTATTACAATATTGTTAACTTCCATCCACAGTTATCAACACATGTGCGAATGTAGTCTGACTGTAGTTCTGTCATTTTGATGACGAAATCGCAAGGGTTGGTGACAATCACCAATATCTTATCACCTGACATCCCGTTCAAGCATGCGCTCTTGAGCATTCATCATTAAAGTGACAGAACTATAATTGGACTACATTTGCACATGCGCTGAGATCTGTTTGATCAGGCTGTTGATTAAAGCTAATAATAAACAAATAAATGTTATAATTAAAGCAAATAATGTTCAATTTCTCACACGAGCTGCTAGTTTTGCTTCAGTGTGTCATCAGGAGCCATGGCTATTGATTTGGACTTGTTTATGTGTTAAATTTTATTCTAAAAGACTGTAACTATTCACTGCCATTATAAGAATCTCCAAGGACCACAGATTCAGCTCATAATGTTAATGTTCTCTTTAAAAAAAGAAAGGCACCTACATCTTGGATGACCTACGGCTGAGTAAATCAACAGGAAATTTTCATTTTTGGGTGAATTATCCCTTTAAGGAGAGCCAACTCACGGTCACAAATAAGCTGAAAGAGCTTGTGTTGTTTGGGTTTTGTTACGGAGCCTAATGTTTGGATGTTTTGTGTGCGACTGCTGTCATGTGCTCTTGTTTTTAAACTTCTGCAGCCGTTCTGCAAATTAAACGCATCACTACAAAGCCCAGCGTAGAGATCAAAGCCTTTTACTATTCAGGTTTCATTATTTTAGTAAAAAAAAATTTTTTTATTTTTATTTTAGTCAAATCATTATTATTTGTTTTGTTTGCTTGTTTTATTTCAGCAGCTTTTATTTCCAGACATGTTATTTATTTATTTTTATTTGTATTTCAGCTTTCGTTTAAGTTTTATTTATTTAATTATTTGTTTATTTATTTATTTATTTCCCTTTAGACATTTTATTTGTTTTTGTCACTTTTATTAGTTTATTTACTAATTTTCTTAATTAAATTTATTTCAATGAGTTGCCAAATCGATTTTGCTTCTGTATTTTATTTTATTTTAGCTTCATTACAGTTATCAGAGATGTTATCAGAATTTTGTCACCCTTTAATCTCCTTTTACTTGTTCCAAACTTGTGTTTAGAAAGCTGAAAACCTGTAATCATTGACTTCCGTGTACTTTGGTACTATACTATAGTTTCCAGCATTCTTCGAAATATCTTCTTTTGTGTTTAATAGAAGAAAGGAACTTTTAAAGGTTTGTAAGCACTTGAAGAAGACTAAATGATGAGAAACCTATTCGTTTTTGGTGAACTATCACTTTAAAACTTGGTGTTAGACATGCTGTTCCGCATATGCGTGTATAAAATGGTTCTTCAAGGCTGATCTTCAGTCAGTCGGAGGACATCTGATCGTGACGTCTGCATTCCAGATCAGCAGATTAAAGCAAACCAGCTGAGATTCACATTCATTTGGAAAACATGACCCACATCTCACCATCGGCCTCATGGGAAAGCATTCAAATCGACACGCTTATGAAACAGTCACCTATTAACCAAGCAGAATGTCTGAGCAGCACCCTGACAATGTCTTAAACTAAACAAAAACTCTAACTTTACACTGTCTTGTATGTTTTTTCATAGCATTCAAACATCTCTCCTGTCAGTTTCGCCACTACCAGTGAATCCTCTGCACTTATTATCCGGGTTTTCAGCGAGAAAGGAACACTAAGGGATCACATTTGCAAGGTTTGGCTCTTTTTATTTGACACATCAAATGTATTTAATATCAGACGTTTTAAAAAAAGTCATAACGTGAATTAGCAATAGCTATGTGCAGGGCTCAACAATAAGGACTGCCAGCGTGTGAGATGCTCGGGACAGTAGACAGGATCCTTACTGGCCCGATCGGGCCACTGGTGCCTTGTTACTAAAGTTTAATTTGCCTGCGACTATTTGTCAATTGCGTGCAAATACAGATTTAGAATTGAGAAACCGTTTGTATTTTCAAGCCTTCAAATGCTACCTTCTCGGTTCTTCTTATCTGATTGGATGTTGTGAGCACATTATTAGTACAGCGAAGAGACAGCAACATGGCGGTAACATCAAATGATGATGCTAAAGGAAAACGTTTGTTTCTAACGGAAGCAGACATATACGAGGGTACACCACAACAAGAAAAAATTAAGTGATCTTTTGTACAGTTTGCCGTCAGTTTGGCAGGCCTTTAGCCCTCTTTTGTTTCAAAACACTTTGAATTTTGCTCATTGCACATTTATTAAAATGTTTTAAATATTTAAATTCTATATTACAAACATTTTGACACATTTTTTTTTTTTTCGTGGCTAAGAAATAGCTATTAACTTTTTTTGGTGGGACCAATGAAAATATTGGCAGGGCAAGTAAAAATCTGAACCACTGGTCCGATTGGGCCAGTAGAAAAAATCCTTAGCGTTGAACCCTGTATGTCTATATGCATTTTGGAAGATTGGATAAAAATGCTTAAAGGCCCCATGAAGTGCATTGAAATGTGCATTTTTTTATTAGATGTTTGACGCAATCTCAACTGAAACATGAAGTGAGGGTGGGACATAGTGTAGCTCTGCCCTTTTTATAAAACTGCCACTAGTGTTTCGTTTTATCACCTCTCTGCCTGTTAGAATCAAATAAAAAGCAAAGGAGAAGTGTCTTGAAGGGACATGTCAGATACTAGAGAGCATTTGATTGGTCAAGATTTGATGAGAAGCTGAAATATGAGGTGATGTGGAAAAAAAATGTTGATCCATTTAGGTGCAAACTGTAACCTTTGAATGTTTATATCAGGATTATATTTAAAACTATAAAATTTGTCACTGTTTTGGAGCACATTAGCTTGTAGATATCCTTTAACCTAATGTACTGATATTAACATAAAAAACAAATGCTATTTTAATTTCATTGGACCTTTAATATAAGATGTGCGTACAATTTTAAAAAAAGTTATTCACATAAATGTGTTGGATAAACTTTTTAACTCAAAAGAAAAATGCACACAAACTGCCATGAACACGTTTACTGAATAAACTCCAGAATAAGCATCTGTTTCAATAGATCATGTAATAACAAAAATGAACTCCATGGATTGCATTAATGGACAAACCAGTGGAGCGGCCGCATTGTAAATCATCTGAAATGCTGTTTTGGTCATTCTAAAATCCCTCAGCCAAAGTCTGTCATCAAAGTGGTACTGTACTATTATCTCCAGAACTGTCTTAAGAGTTTCTTACGCCTCCAAAAACCAAAACACCACTTCTTGGTGTTCTTGACTTTTGAGGCACAAATAATTTATTATATAATAAAAAGTGGCTTTCCCTACTGCAGCAAATTCTTCCTTTTATTAATAGTTGCCGCCATTTTATCAGAAAGTGACGAATCTGTTCTCTTTGACTTAATGCTTTATTTGGTGCTTTATTCACTGAAGTTTTATGTAGTGATGATAGTGATATGAAACTTTCTGCAGCAGTGAACAGTTAAACTTAATTGTATTAGAAAAAGGTTTGTTACTCCAAGCTTTCCAAATCAGCGCTCGATGAGGACCTCTGCTGCTTTAAGTGTGGGAAAGCACTGTGTTGCAAAAATGTCAAACGTTCACAACTGACCAACTCATTCATGTAGTAATACAACAATGTAGTAATACAACAAATTACTCGCTTATTGTTGTGTGTTTTACAAATAAAGGTAATTTACATTACCACACCCATGACTGTAGTAAAATCCAAGGTATTCAAATGTATTTACGTTTATAATATTCCAATTATACCCTCCTACTCGTTCTGAGCGGCGATTGACCGGTGATTCCTACATGGGAGATGCTCTAAGGAGCTCTAAGGAGGAAGTTATGGGAGTGAGGGTTTCAGGCTGCACTCGCCAGCTGGCCTCAATTACACACTATACCAGGGGTTCTCAACCTATTTCACTTCGAGGCCCACCTTTTTCTCTAAAAAAATGTTTAAGGCCCAAACTGATAGTCTAGAGAAAATGCTTATTTTAAAGCTTTATTTAATAGCAATACATTTTATTATTCTCTTGTTTTTCTGTACAGTTGATGTCATATATATATATATATATATATATATATATATATATATATATATATATATATATATATATATATATATATATATATATACAGTTGAAATCAGAATTATTAGCCCCCCTGAATTATTACACCCCCTGTTTATTTTTTCCCCAATTTCTTTTTAACGGAGAGATTTTTTTCAGAATATTTCTAAACATAATAGTTTTAATAACTCCTCCTAATAACTGATTTATTTTATAGTTGCCAGGATGACAGTACATAATATTTGGCTAGATATTTTTCAAGACACTTCTATACAGCTTAAAGTGACATTTAAAGACTTAATAGGTTAAATAGGTTAACTAGGCAGGTTAGGGTAATTAGACAAGTTATTGTATTACGATGGTTTGTTTTGTAGACTGTCGAAAAAAAATTGCTTAAAGGGCCTAATAATTTTGACTTTAAAAATTAATAACTGCTTTTATTCTAGCCGAAATAAAACAAATAAGACTCTCTCCAGAAGAAAAAATACGATCAGACATACTATGAAAATTTCCTTGCTCTGTTTAACATAATTTGGGAAATATTTAAAAAACAGACAGGTTCAAAGCTCCGCAATTCTTTACTTCAGTTACTCCTTACAGCTGCAGAGTATTTGGGCCTTTTCTTCAGTAAAGGAACCTGACAGGATCTATGATATATGATCTATTTCCATTAAAATAAACAACCTAACCCTAAATGTAAAATACTGTAAAAACACTCTAAATCTGTCGAAACCCATTGATCTGAAGGTGGTTTGGTTTGTAGCTGGACAATATTGTTGTTTTCAGACAAGCGACAGTTATAAAACGCTCGCAAGACGTTAATTTGGACAACTATGCGGATATTTTAAAGTGTTCACACAAAGAGAGCTAACAGTTTTGTACTCTGATACAGTACGAGTCGCAGATGAGAGGCAGGTGCGAGCTGGTTATTATAACTCTAATCATCGTTACGTTTACATTTGCGTGACTGTTTGCTTTATACAACTGAGAACGTCGTCCTAGTTGACGCGCAGCGGTTGGAAATTTAAGCGAGAGTTATGTCTGTAATTTAACAGTAAGGCTGTTTTTGCACAGTCCAAATTTGTCTGTTCAATCACAGTAAACAGGAAATGCCAGTACTAATATCATTTTAATATGACATATTTAATAATGAAATCAAATAGTTATTTTGTAATGTTTAAGTTAATTTTAAGCTATAAAATGTGGCACTACACTACAATATTCATTGGCCTTCTATAAATTTTGTTGTAAATAATACACTAATACACTTTAGTATGGTTCAAAAGCTTTTTACTATAAATTACTATTGTGTTTTAGTTGGATTACTGGTGCGTGGGACTTGTGCTGTGCTTTAAAACAGCAGAAATGTATGTAATCGACGTCTGATCTCTCGCTATACACTTTACTAACCCACGACAGTGTTTAAACCTTTGAATAAAAATTCGAAGCAGTTACGTGGGTATGGGTGAAAATAAAGCTTCGGACGACACTTATCTCGTGATTACGGCTAAACGAATCAAGCTCTGATACACTGCTTCACTGTGGGATGTATCATTTTTTGATACTTGCTTCGAAGTCTCAGTACACAACGTCACATCACTAGTTTAAGCGAACATCTAGTTTTGTGCATAAATATAATTCACATCTTTAGATGGAAGCATAGCTAATGTAGAGTTAAGGCTGATTTATACTTCTGCGTCAAACGCCGGCGTATGCTACGGCGCTGACGCATAGCCCTTCGCCGTGGCCGTCTGCGTCGCTGACGTGCACCTCTCAAAAAATGTAACTAAACGTCGCAACGACGCGTAGTGCAAGCTCTGTGATTGGTCGGCTTGGTAGCGCTGACGAGTCTGGGCGGGACAGAGAGCCGCGTGAATGGTGCGAGCCTGATGGAGCGATTGTTTACAAGTGTGGAGTACCGTGAAGGAGCTCCGGATGGAAAGTTTTGTTTTGTGTTTACCTCATAGTTAAAGTTGTTGCACGTACGCCGGTTCCTGCCTCAAAATGAGCGAGTTTGAGCCACTTGTACATCCCGGAAGTGTTCAGGAAAAGCAAAAAAGCAGCGAAGAAACTCGACACAGAGGAACATTTACACCTTACTGCCATCTAGCGTTTCGGAAGTGTTAATGCAGACCAACAGAGAGAGCGCGCAGAAGTATAAATGCACAGTCACGCGCGTTGCATGTGCCGTGGGTTACGCCGGTCACTTGACGCAGAAGTATAAATCAGTCTTTAGGCGTTGATCTTCGGTTAAGGTGGAGTTTAGCTTAGTTTAGTTCTGAAGGTTTGAGCTCTGAAATGTATTTATAGTACAGTGATTTTCTGTTAGTCTCCGTTCTTGATTTCTTTAATGTACTTGAATTGTGTCACTCCTTCAGGTGAAGCCCAAAGAGCCCTTTCTGAGGAAGTACTGCAATCCCAAGAAGATCCAGGGTTTGGAGCTGCAGCAGATCCGCACATTTGGGAGACAGATTCTGGAGGTCTGTATAAATAACCAGTTTATAAAATCAGTCAACGTGACCCACTTATAAAGATTCTGTCTTGATTTGATCGCTTATTTGTAGACAAAAACCTCAAAACCTTTGATTGTATATCAAACTACCCTGATATACTTTTTTTTTTTTTTTTAGGTGTAAAAAAGCCTTAGAAGTGGTTTATTACTATTAGACATAAGTATTATATATTGTAATAGTAGATTTACTTTAAACCTCCAATTATCTCACCTTCATAAATAGATATTCACAGTTAGCTTGTAACAGATAGTCATGATATCTTAGTATTTGCATATTGAATCGTCATTCGTCTACTTTCTTCCTTCCTATTTATTTGCATGAATAATTATATTTGTCCTGCTTTTTACATCGATTGATATATCCTTTATCTATTACCATTCAATAAAGGGTTATTTTTCAGTTTGTTAAAGTTTATTTGAATTGATTTTTATGAACAGATGACCAGTGAAAAGAAACCAAACAAAATATCTATATACTGTACATATACATACATGCATATCATTCCACATATACTGTATATGTTCATTACACACACACATTTATAGAGTTAAAAATATTATGCATCACTACAGTATTCAATTTTGATAATAATCGATTTATTAAACATTAAATCAGGATATTGTACTGATTTCTGGAGGATCATGTTGATGCTGAAAATTCAGCATTAAATCACAGAAGTAAATCATATGTTAAAGTATGTTCACATAGAAAAATACAATTATGGCTCATTGTGATAAAATATCAAAATATTATACATTTTACTGTTTTAATTATGTAATGGCAGCCTCTGTGTCTACAAAATGTTTTGAATGGTAGTGTATTTTCAGATGTCCTTATTATTGTTTTATCTCAGACTCATATATATTTTATTACATCCATAAATCTGTCTTTTGTTTTATTCCAGGCATTAAAATTTCTCCACGACAAAGGTTTTCCATATGGGCATCTTCACGCGTCCAATGTCCTGATCGAAGAAAACACGTGTAAACTGCTGGATGTAGAGAACTCATTACTGGGACTGCCGTCATACTACAGGCCTTATGTGACGCAGTTCAGGAAAATTAATGTAAGACGTCTTTATGTTGAATTTACAAAAATAAAGTTAAACAAACTATGAAATTAAATATTATTTATTATAAATATGTCAATTGTATTTTTAAAAATATTTGTATTAAGAAAATACAAAAAGAATTGAGCCAAATATGTGTTAAAGCCCAGAACTTGTCAATTAATACTAGATTTAAAATGATCCAATATAACTGGGCAATGCGCACCTATATCACACCTGAAAAACTAAACAAATTTAACCCAAACATCCCTGATATATGTTTCAAATGGCAAAAACATAAAGGAACATTCTTTCATTGTATCTAGGAATGTGAGGTGATTAAGATTTTCTGGCAAAATGTAATAACATTAATCTTGTCAATTATTTTAAAACCAATTCCAGTTACACCTGAAATATCTGCTTTGGGTTTATTTCCTGTTTGTCTTTACCAGATTATAAAACTAAAATGATTGAAATGTGTCTTGTTATTGCAAGGCGTTTGATAGCACTCTAGTGGAAGAACACAGAAAGTCCATCGATTGATCACTGGCTAAAAGAATTGACACATTACATTACACTAGAAAGAATAACCTACAGCACAGGTGTCAAACTCAGTTCCAAAAGGGCCGCAGCTCTGCACAGTTTAGTTCCAACCCTAATTAAACACACCTGATCAAACTAATTGAGTCCTTCAGGCTTGTTTGAAACCTACAGGTAAGTGTGTTGGAGCAGGGTTGGAACTAAACTATGCAGGGCTGTGGCCCTTCAGGAATTGAGTTTGACACCCCTGACCTACAGTATAAAGGGCAAATTAAAGGAGTTCCATAAAATTTGGGATCTGTTTATACAATTTTTGGAACAAAACCATACAATGACACGAGCAAATACTTCTTACGCTATTAGTTAATTGATTGATATATGGATATGTGTGTTTTTATATGCGGAATACAGTATATGTTTTTCTTTGCATTAGCCCATGCATAACAATACATGTACCTGTTAAACTGAATCTGGATGCTTTGGTGGAGGGAGGGGGGAAGAGTTAAAATGTTAAAAAGTGTATTTTCATGCTAAATTTCAAGCACTTTTTTTGTTGTTGTTTTTTTTTACAATAAAAAAAAGTAAAAAAAAATTTAAAAGTAATAAAAAGTGAATTATTTTTTTTTAAAATCATTAGAAAATACTTACTTTTCTTATTATATTATATAGAATTTTATGCAGCAATTAATAGTATAATATCATAAAAATATTGTAAAAAAATTGGTGTATTTTGATGCCATTTTTTTGTTATTACATTTATCATATCATTATTATTTAATTGTTTATTATTACCTAACATGTTTAGCATAATTTTAAATTTTTTTATTATATATATATATATATATATATATATATATAATTATTATTATTATTATTATTATATATATAATAATATATACATATATATTTGTTATTAGTTTATTAATTCATCTTAAAAAATATAAATATTACTCCAAGCAAAATAAATATATATTATTTATATAAGATGTAAATATTCAACATTATATATCCAGTGATTTACGAATCAGCACAACAATATATTTTATTAACAATTCAGTCCTGAAATGTTTGCTAATATAACTTCAGAAAAATACTTTCTGTTTAATTATCTGACACCAAAAGGTGTTCCATAGTATACACACTAGCACAAAAGTGTAACATACACCTATTTAACGATATATTGAACACATTCTGATGCGTTTTAAATCACTTGCCAAGTTCAATTCCACAAAACTCTTCTTTTATTTTTGTTAAATGAAATCTAAAACAGACTCAAATGTGTTGTTTATAGGATGTAAATAATTCCAGTATCGCTGTCTCAAATGTGTGATGTTGTTGTTTTTTCTGTCATCAGACCACAGAAAGTATAGACGTTTACTCGTTTGGACACTTGCTGTATGAAATGACGTATGGCCGTCCGCCTGATGCTGTTCCTGTAGATCAGTGTCCTCCAGCTCCATTCTCATCCGTCGGTCAGTCCCTTCCTCTTATATTACTCCTCAATTACGACTAACCAGATCACAACGTACAACATAACAACAACACTGGACAATAATGTGATTTAGCAAAGACGGTGTATTTAAAGAGAGTGATAAACGAGGTTAAGCTGGAAGCAGAATCAAATTAGCCAAAATATGTCAGATATGAGCTTGTATTAGAGTTTACAGGCATTTATTAGCACTGACTGAATGTAAAAGACATGTGTGTAGTAGGGTTGCTCGATACTAGAACAATATGCGGCATTGTTGTTGAGTACTGCGATATCGATAGTTCCTACGATGTAACATTTGCTATTCATACTTGCTACTTTTATTAGCTATGTTTTTAAATCGTGTATTTAATTAATGGTATTAAAATAAACAGGTAAAATATTTTTTCAGATCGAATTAATTATAGACTAATAAACTGTGTCGGTGCAAACATTTAGGGTGCTTTCACACCTGTGAATCGATTAATTTGTCCTGAAACAGGGATTAAAATTGTTACATTGTTGCTCTTTGTTCTTGTTCTTGCGATTCGCTTTCACAAGGCAAAGTTTCTAAACGGACCAAAGGGCTAAAACAAGTCATATGTGAGTAAACTCTCCTCACATTGGTCAGAGTTTCACGGTTTATTTTGCAGAGTCCCGTTCAGCTGTCAGGGGGATGGTAGCGGTTTGGTGGTGTTTCACAGGGTGTGCTCGACGTGTCTGAAGAGTAAGGACGGATGCGGTGGGGAGGGGTGAGAAGGGTGCGCAATGTATTTGAGGACCGGGAGGGAGACTCTTTATTATTATTTGTGGGCATCCTTGAGTCTCTGTGCATTTGCGGGAGACTCACGAAACTTCCGGGAGACTTAGGATGTCCGGAATGACCTCCCGCCCTACTCATGATTCTATATTCATATAGCTCTATGCCTATTACATATCCATAATACACTGTGATATAACCAGGGTCGGATCGTATCGCTTTCTCACTACAATCGATCCGCTGCAGAGTTCGTTACAATCGAGCCGAGACCACCTTATTCAAGCGATCTCAGAGCAATTGTTTTGGTGTGGATCTGAGCGTGATTGCTGGATTTACATGCCAAACGAACTGCGCTAACTGGGCAAACTAAACAGGTTCCGAAACAAAAGTCTTAGTGTGAAATTACCCTTAGTCTTGGAAACACTGAGTGAAAACCTCGGCATATTATCTGACTCTGATTGGCTGTTGTCATTTTCCCGCCATTAGTGTTTATTTTTTCTCTGGGTTTAGTCTTGGGCCACTCCTGCCAATAGCAGAACAGCAACTACTGGGGAAGCGAGGATAAAGATAGTATGGCCCCATCAGATTGGTCAAATTTAGAGAAACGACCAATGCATGAAATCAGTGTAGTTTATCACGTGTGTCTGCGATATGTATATTGTGTACTTTTATCATTCCTCTTATAGCGATAACTATAATTTTGCGATATGTTTTGCAGTCCTAGAATGAAGTATATTATACAAGTCAAAATCAGTAAGACAACTGTCACCTAGTGGTTAAGTGTGTATAGCAACATAGAGCACCGAAGTGGTCACAGTGACCCGAGTTCAATTCCCAGCTCGAGGTTCTTTGCTGATTCATGCCTCCTTTCTCTCTGCTCCCCACAATTTCCTGTCAATCCTCGCCATTGTCATATCCATTAAAGGTTAAAACATAATTATTAAAAAAATAAGACTTAAGCAGCTGTTTAAATTATATGGTTTCATTTGTTGCCGTTTAAAAGTGCAGCTGTTGTTTCCGAGGTTTCTGCTGTAGTTTGACTCTCTGCTGAAGTAATATCCTGAACACATACTGGTCATTTTGTTCAAAGTTAGCGGTTTTATGTAATACGTAACCGTTTTGTTTTCCTGTTTTTTCACAGTCTCTGTTCTTCAGTCCATTCTGTCCACTGAAGCTTGCAAAACAGGAATGCCAACCGTTTCCCAACTGCTGCAAACACCGTGAGTTACTGCATTCAGTCCTCTGTGTGTGTGTGTGTGTGTGTGAACAGGTTTATGTGGTTTACAGGGACCAAGTTGTAAAATGTCATTGAATGCATAGTTTTATTCTATTAAGGTGGTTTGCAAGGACATAAATCATGTGCCTGTAATTAAAAAAGATAATAGTCAACTGTGTCTTTTGACATCTAAACTTTTTGAGAGTTGGGTTTAGGGGTAGGGTTGGGGTAGGCCTTATTATAATACTCACGCCTATGGATTTGTGTGTCAAAAAACAATTTTCTTAATTAAGTTAAGTTAATTTATATATATATATATATATATATATATATATATATATATATATATATATATATATATATATATATAAATGTGTGTGTGTGTGTACATATAAGAAGTTTATCATTTTCAGATAATGTTTTGTTGTTGTTGAAGAGTACAATTAAAACATGATTAAAACTTTTTACAGAGTTTCAGTTTTTACATTGAGTTTTGAAAAAACAGTGGTTAGTTTTTGAACTCATGAATAAATCTTCTTATTTTCTGTAGTTTTATTATTATTATATTTTTAATTTTCGTTTTATTTTTTTTATTATTATTGCCATTTTTGTGGCATTTTTATTTTCACTGGCATAATAGTCATGAGACAGATTGCAGCGGTACAGAATAGAAAATATAGGTAATTTTCATCATACAAAATACAATTTAATAAGTTATTGTTTTTTTTTTTAAATAGATTACATTTGTAACATATTTTATGAAGAAAATGATTGGTTTAACTTATTTAGTTAATTTGTTGATTGCCTAAAATGAGGAAATTGAGGAAATAAAAAAGAAATACAGTTAAGGACTACTGTACTTTTTAGCCCTCAACCTTCTAAGCTGAAACTGTTTAACAGAGCAAGAACATTTTTATAATATTTCCTAATACATTTTCTTCTGGAGAAAGTGTTTTTTTTTAGCTTGGCTGAAAAAAAAATCTATATTAAAAATTGTAAAAACTGCTAATATTGTGGTCAAAATTATTAGCTAAACAGATTTTTTGTTTCTCAGTTGGCTACTTAACAAACTACCATTGTCCAATGACCTGCTTAGTTGGCCTAATTCACCCAGTTAAGCCTTTAAATTACACTTTAATCTGAATACTTGTATCTTACAAAAGAACTAGTAAAATATTATGTACTGGTATTATTGCAGGGAAAAAAGAAATGATTGAATAGAGATTCTCTACGTTAAACAGCACTTAAACTTTCACAGGAGGGCAAATAATTTGATCTTCAACTGTAGTCACGAGTACAACAGAGAATGTTTTTAAATAGAATCAGATTTTTGTGAACACAGAGCATGTGCTGGAGTCTTTACTACAGTAATTGTGAATGTTTAAAACTCTTGTCCTGTCAGGTTATTCAATGACGTGCTGCTGTTCAACTCTGAAAAGCCCCAGTTTAAGGTAAAAAACAGACCTAAAGTAAAATACAAACAAATAATAAACCAGTTTGTATTTTTACAAGTGATTAATTTCCACTTCTTTACAAATTGTAGATCAGCTCTAAATTAAAGGAGGCTCTGAAATCCTCCAAAGAGGGTTTGGAGAAGCGTCTGGTGGAGGAGCAGAGGACGGTCAGTGACTTCTTTTTTTTTTTTTTTTTTTGCCACAAACGTTTGCATTACAAACATTGCCACACTTGATGTTGTCATTTCAATCAAGAACATTCATTCAAACTAGAAAATTTGGTTTATTTACTCACACTGAGGTCATTCAAGATGTTGGTGACATTTTTTTCCTTCAGTAAAGCATTAAAATCTGTGTAAACCACTTTTTTATTAATCCGGGGTCGCCACAGCCAAATGAACCTCCAACTTATCCAGCACGTTTTTACACAGCGGATGCCCTTCGTGTGTGTGTGGAAACATCCAAACACACACATTCATACACACACACACACACTCATACACTACGGACAATTTAGCCCACCCTATTTACCCGTACCGCATGTCTTTGGACTGTGGGGAAACCCACACAAGCGCAAGGAGAACATGCAAACTCCATACAGGAAAGCCAACTGAGCCGAGGATCGAACCAGCGACCTTCTTGCTGTGAGGCGACAGCACTACCTACTGCGCCACTGCGTTGCCCACAGTATGTTGATGTACTTCCAGCTAAAAGAGAATATTGAGTAGGGGGCGGGGCTTTAGTTTTGCGAATCATTCCCTTTTAGCAAAATAACGGTAAAAGAGGCGTGGTTAAGAACACTGTGGCTGAAGCAGTCAAACTTTTCATCAACTCGGACTATAGGAAAATCCTTTTTTCTTCAAAATTCTTTTCATTTTTAAATAATTTTTTTTAATTGTTCAAGTTTTTTTCTGTGACTGAATCCTCTTTTATTTATTTACTTTTTTTTTTTTCAGATCCACCAGTATAAGCGACTGACCCGAGCGCAGTCACACCATGGCTCAGAGGAAGAAAAGAGGAAGAGGAAGATCTTGGCCAGAAAGGTACTTCACCACATTTACACTTGCATAACAATAATAACCGAATGATCACATTATATTTCCTCTAAACGTGAGTTTTTTTCTTTTAGAAATCAAGACAGTCAACTTATGAAATTGAGGAGGATCTCTCTGTCAAATATAACAATAACTCTGGTAGGTCCCCGTTATTAGTGATTATGTGTATTAAAAAAAAGCAAAAGTAACTTAATTGTTGGTGAAGTTTTTTTCCCCTCTCCGCTGTCGCCACTAGCTTGCGTGGTTTGGGATTGGTAGAGCTGCGCATCGATGGATTTGCTGTTCAGTGTTTGGGCCCACGGTAGTGATTAGTAGATCACGCTAAACTGAGCTAAACTGAACTTGAATCACTGAATACTGGACCGCACTTTCAATTTGCTCTGATCTTTTATGTGAAGCTGCTTTGACACAATCTACATTGTAAAAGCGCTATACAAATAAAGTGAATTGAATTGAACTTAATTAACTTAATACACTTTATTGTCCCCAATGGGGGAATTTATCTTAAACCCTAGGCCCACATTTACATATACAGTGGTTCCTCGTTATTCGCGGGAGTTACATTCTAAAAATAACCCTCAATAGGTGAAATACTTAAAGTAGTCCACTTTTTTTCACAATTATTTTAAATGTTTTAAGGCTGTAAAACCCCTCACTGCAGACTTTATGCACTTTTCTCAGACAGGCATTTTTACACTTTTCTCTCTTGTTTAAACACTCTCAAAGATTAAACCTTCGTAGAAAAATAAATCCAGTATTATAGAATGAAACCAAACATCAAAACCATTTGATCCTCATATATTTACTCCATAATGGTCCCTACCTACTTCTACCTTGCTTTAGCATGTCCAGAAGTTCAACTTTTTGTGCGATGGTTAGCATCTTTCTCTGTCTTTTGGGTGCTACCGCAGATGCCTTTACGGTTCAGAACATTTTGTCGTCATTGTGGGGAGAAAACGTGCAAACATGCAGTACAGCACTTCAGAGGCACACTGCTAGCGATCAAAGATTTCTGTGAATTTGGCAAGCTGAACTCATTCTGTACTGTACAGGAGCCTGGAGGAGATTGACTGACAATGCTCTACAGCCAGTCAGGACGCAGAACACAATGAATGCGCTGTAAAAAAAAGCATGTTAAATTGCACGAAAAGTATTAGCAAAACTGCGAGGCCTCAAAAAGTGAACTGCGTTATAGCGAAAAAAGACAACACAAATAAGCACAAACATTCAACTAGAACTAACAGAAATCTATAATTACTAGACTGGTTATAGCGGTCATTCTGTCTTATTTTAACTGATCTGTCACCCGAACAGTTAAAATGCCTGTTAAGGAGTTAAATATCTAAATACAGTAACATTATAGTGAAGTAACACAGTAAAGCATGTATTTTTCTTTTTCTAGCAGGTTCTGGAGCGAGTTCACCTCCAACCTGCCCGTCCTCTCCTACTCCTCTACCCGGATCAGGTACGTCCCGTTTTAAGCTCAGTTTACCACCCTTCACTATCTCAGCTACATCACAAGAGTTTGTTTTTCCTGATTTGTGCATCTTTAATCCAAACATTCCTCCTCCACATTCAGTATCTCCTCTCAAACAGTCAGTTCTCAAAGCATACATGTTCTGTTTCCTTCTATATTTGTCGCATGGTGTGGTAAAATGTCTTCGATTGTAACTCTCTATGGCGCATTAACGTTTCTCATTGTTTATTTCAATCAAACAGACATCAATCATAGACATAATCTCTCATTTCCATTATCAATCAATCGGTTGCTGTCTCTATTCATCTTACCAGATCATAATCCAGACCCTCTAGGATTTGGTGATACCGCAAAAAAACGTAAAATCAAGAAAATGTTTCGAGATCAAACATTTTTTTTAATTGTCGCATGTTTTGGGCAGTCAGGACACTGTTCAAATTCCTACAGAGCGCCATCTGCACTAGTATTACATTCAAAAAATGTTCATATTTGCAAATGAAATGTGCTCAAGTTGTCAATACATAATTCTTGTCTGATGTGTGATCCTCGTCTTGTTGTTGTTTTTGTTGTTGTTGTAGCAATAGTAGTTGTAGTAGTTGCTGTAGTAGTAGTAGTAGTAGTAATAGCAGTTGTAGTAGTAGTAGTTGTTGTAGTAGAAACTGTAGGAGTAGGAGTAACAGTTTTTGTAGTAGTAGTATCAGTAGCAGTTGTTGTAGTAGTAGTTGTAGTAGTAGCAGTCATAGCAGTAATAGTTGTAGTAGTAGTAGTAGTAGTTGTTGTTGTTGTTGTTGTAGTAGCAGTTGTAGTAGTAATAGTTGTAGTAGTAGTAGTAGTAGTAGTTGTTGTATTTGTAGTAGTAGCAGTTGTAGTAGTAGTAGAAGTAGTAGTTTTAGTAGCAGTAGTTGTAGTAATTGTAGTAGTAGTAGTAGCAGTAGTTGTAGTAATTGTAGTAGTACTTGTAGCAGTACTTATAGTTGTTGTAGTAATAGTAATAGTAGTAGTTGTTGTAGTTGTAGTAGTAGTAGAAGTAGTAGTAGTAGTTTTAGTAGCAGTAATTGTAGTAGTAGTAGCAGTTGTTGTTGTAGTAGTAGTACTTGTAGCAGTACTTGTAGTTGTTGTAGTAGTAGTTGTTGTTGTTGTTGTTGTTGTTGTAGTAGCTGTTGTAGTTCAGGGGTGGCCAACCCTGTTCCTGGAGAGCCACCTTCCTGCAGATTTCAGTTGCAACCCATAACAAACACACCTGCCTGTAAATATCCAGTGGTATTCATTTCCTAATTAATTGGTTCAGGTGTGTTTGATATGGGTTGCAACTGAAATCTGCAAGAAGGTGGCTCTCCAGGAACAGGGTTGGCCACCCCTGTTGTAGTTGTTGTAGTAGTAGTTGTTGTTGTTGTTGTTGTAGTTCTAGTAGAAGTAGTAGTAGTGAATGCTAATTTAACAACTAAAACGTAAACAAACATTCAAAAGGCTAAAGACGAAGCTGCAATTTTAGATCGAATACAACACAGGCGTATAGCCCGGTGTGTGATCCGCGTCATGTGGCGTTAAAGCAACATCAGTCGCTGAACATCTATATATTGTAATAATGCATTTGGTGTCATAAACGTAACTCTCTGTCTATCATACACACACATTTGATCAATAGTTCAGAACCGCATTTGAATATTACCAATATTGAATTCAATTCAAGTAATTAAAATTCTTTAAACACAGCTTTGTTAAAATGGCCTAAATTGTAAAAATGTGCATGTTCTGCATCTCTCCATCAATGAGTTCAAATAGCCATTAAAAAACATGGACGACTTGGCATTTGTTTTTAAACAATCGGTTCCTTTTTCAGATGTAACAAAGCAGGCTTTAGGCCTAGTTTCTCTCTGTGTTTCTTTCATATTAATTACAGCATCAATGGTTGTCGAGGTCAAAAAAATCAATAACAATGAAGGAGTATAAATTTGTGTGTACCATAAAAGAAACACCTCAAGATTTGCAGCAAAACTCGCAACAAAATCAGTAATTTTAGTCACAAAAATCAGATTTTTTTTTCTTTCTCACAAAATCCTAGAGGGACTGATAATCATCCGATGTGTGGACTCATTCAGATATGATCAGTAACTTGTGTGTGCCTCTCTCTCTCTCTCTCTCTCTCTCTCTCTTTATATGCTGTCTTCAAAACTAGAGCATGCGCCATTTTGAACGTGTGTGGGGTAAAGTAATTCAACAATAATAATCTCTTTCCACCGTAAAGTTGCAGCTCACCTTCTCTCAGCAGAGCTCTCTATTATTCCCCACAGCAAAACTCTCGTTAATATTTACGCATGCAGATGAGATGCAAATGAGGTCGACCCAGCCTGCTGAGAAGGGTTAATGCAACTTTAAAAGCTCACAATCTGCAACTGTCTGTTTACGCACCAAGGATTGGTTCATTTAAGGCTTTTCTGAGGGCAAAGTTTTTTGTTTTGTTAACGAGCACTTTTGGTTTCGTAGATTGTGATGGTTGTTTTTCTTTTGTTCTTAAAGATTTTATTATATATGTGATTTTTATTAATTTATTTTACTTTTTAGGATGCTATTGAATGCATTTTTAAATATATATATGGCATCTGGCAGTTATAAGCATAACTGAGCTTGTATGCTGACGATGCATATCTTGCTGATTGGTTCATGAGTCATGCTGCTCGTCACTTGTTTCCAAGAAAGTGATTGGTCAGTAACTGCGAACAGTATGGGCGAATCAGCATTAAGACATTTAAAGTCAACGTGAAATGGCAGCTTTCTTTCTAATCATTCATATTTCAGATATTTATAGTTTATAGTATGTTTGAGTGTATATTTAATAAACAAAAATGTTAAAAATCAATACTTTTTATTTGTTTATTTTTTGTGTTATATTTTTATTATTTTTTACATTTTTATCTTTAAAAAATTAAGGGTTTGTCCGCCCAAAAATTTATTTTCTTACACTTTTATTATTTTATTTGATCATAATTATGTTTTTTTGTGTATGTATTTATGTTTATGTAATGTTTTTATATTTTATCATATGAGAAGATATTGATTTTTACTACACTGCCTGACAAAAGTTGTCAATCCAAGAGCAACGAATCAACTTGAATTCTTGGTGATCATTAGGAAAAGTGGCAGAATGTAGATTTTTCCGTTAAACTGCATCCCAATCATCACAAAAACTTCAAAAGACGTATTGGAACCCACAAAGACCCAAGATTCTCACAGAAATCAGTCAAGTTTGGTGAAGGAAAAATCATGGTTTGGGGTTACATTCAGTATGTTGGCATGCAAGAGATCTGCAAAGTGGATAGCAACATCAACAGCCTGAGGTATCAAGGCATTTGTGCTCCACATTACATTACAAACCACTGGAGAGGGCAAATTCTTTAGCAGGATAGCGCTCCAAGGTGCTCCAGGATTGGCCAGCCCAGTCACCATATATGAACATTATTGAGCATGTGTGGGGTAATACCAAATTTACAACTAGAGGTCAAGTTATTATTTGTTGTTTCTAAAACCTGAATAGGCGACAAGACTTTTGTCAGGTAGTGTTAATTTTAATATCATAACTTATTGTAAATTTGATTATTAAATTTGTATAAAATAAATACATTTAAAATAATTGTACATTTTTCAAAGTTTTTAAATGTTCATTTCACCTTGACTTTAAATGTTGCCGCTTGTGGTAAGTGTATAACCAGAACAGCTGCTGCACTTTAATCACTTCTTGTGTAAATACTGATCTCGCCCAATAGTAATGGACTGTTTTTTGATCCTCCAGGAGCTCCTCTTCCTCCTCCTCCTCCTCCCCCTCCTCCGCCTCCACCACCCGGGATCGACTCCGGCCCTCCGTCTCTCTCTCCTCCCAGTGCCAACGGTGTGGGCAGAGGTGCCCTCCTCAGCTCCATACAGTCCTTCAGCAAAAACAAACTGAAAAAAGCAGAGACTGTTGACCGCAGCGGCCCACGTTTGTGAAGAAAAAACAACATCAACAACAAAAAAACGCTTGTCTTGTTTTAGTGCAATTCGTCCACTCAAAGTCTTTTAGCAACTTGCGTCTAGCAGTGAAAAGTGACAATTTGTCAAAGTGTCAATTCCAGCAGAGCCCTGCGTTTATTCAGGGTTTTTTTTTGTTTGTCAAGCTACCCGTAGTAACCTAAGCAGTTCTGCTTGGACCAGCTGTTTTATTAAAAAACGGACAAATGCACTCATTCGGATGACAAATACGACCTCTACATTTTAAAAGTACTGACTTACGAAGGCAGAAATTGGTGGAGAATGCAGGCAACACCTTTATTTTTTGACGATAATTAACGTTACGTACACGATTCTGCTTTGACCAGCTGTCGCATTAAAATTCAGCACCTGCGCACTCATTTGAACAGAAAAAAAATAGCATTTCATTTTTGATTATTGTTTTACGAAGGCAAAACATGAAGGAGAATGCGGACAACATGTTTACGTTTTTGACGATAATAATTGCAACCTAAATGATTCTGCTTAGACCTGCTATCGCATCTAAATTAAGAACTTGCGCACTCATTTAAACAAAAAAACTACCATCTTCTATTTCAATTATTGTTTTTACGACAGCAGAACATGGAGGAGAATGCAGACAACATGTTTCCGTTTTAGACAATAATTAACATAACGTTTTGTCTTACCAAGGCAGAATCTGAAAAAAAATGTGGGCAACATCTTTATTTTTTAACGATAATTAACGTAACCTAAATGATTCCGCCTGGACCAGCTGTCACATCTAATTTAAGGACTTGCGCACTCATTTGACTGAAAAAAAATACCATTTTCAATTTTGCTTATTGTTTTACGAAGGCAAAACATGAAAAAGAATGCAAACAACACATTTATGTTTTTGACAATAATTAGCATAACCAAATGATTCTGCGTAAACCAGCTGTCGCATTTAAATGAGAAATTTGAAGTCAATTTAAAGTATTGTCGAACAAACGTAAAGGATGGAGTAAAATGGGGGCAATACATTTATTTTTTGACGTTAACCTAACGTTAACAATTCTGCTTGAACCAGCTGTCACATCTTAATTAAAGACTTGCGCACTGATTTGACCGAAAAAATACCATTTTCAATTTCAATTATTGTTTTACGAAGGCAGAACATGGAGAAGAATGCAGGCAACACTTACATTTTTTGTCGATAATTAAGATAACCCAAGCGATTCTGCTTGGACTAGCTGTCGCATCTAAATTAAGGACTTGCGCACTCATTTACCCGAAAAAATACCATTTTCAATTATCGTTCTATGAAGGCAAAACATGGAGAATAATGCAGGCAACATGGTTACGTTTTTGATTATAATTAGCGTTACCTAAACAATTCTACACGCACCAGCTGTCACTTCTAAATTAAAGACTTGCACACTCATACCGAAAAACATACCATATTTTCAAATCAATTATTGTTTTACGAAGGCAGAACATGGAGGAGAATGCAGGCAACATTTACGTTTTTGACGATAATTAGCGTAACCTAAACAATTCTGCTTGGACCAGCTGTCGCATCTAAATTAAGGACATCCACACTCATTTTAACAAAAAAAAAATTAAGTCAATTTAAATTTAAAGTATTTTCTTACGAAGGCAGAAGATGGAGGAAAAAGCGGTCAACACATTTATATACTACTATTCATTTACTACGAATGAGAACGTATAACCAGATTTTGTTGTCGGTTCATAAAATGAGCGACATTTAAATCTGACATTTTAATTCAACTGTTTGTTTTGGAGAGTTCAAGTTGCATTTGCCACATTTACCATTGTGCCTACAAAAGCTAAGAGCTTTTTATTGTTTCGTTTTTTTTGTTCAAGCTACATTTGTACGTATTTTCTTTCGGAACAAAGTACTCTTTGTATTCCTGTTCTGAAAGATCACAATCAAACATGTTGCACAAATATTGACATTAAGACAATGCGTTTACGCTTCTTAAAAGAACAGTTCACCCCTAAATACTAAATTCGGTCACTACTTTTTCTCCGCTTCAAACCTGTTTGTTTCCGTTTTCCGTCTAACAAAAAAAAAAAGAGATATTTTGAAGAATGTTGGAAACTAGTAGCCAGTGACTTCCATAGTATTTATTATTCTACTATGGAAGTCAATGGCTTCCCGTTTCCAGTATATATGTTGAAATAGTATATTTATAGTGGAAACGTTTTTATTTAGGGGTAAACTGTCTCTTTAAAAAAAGCTGCTGTTAGAAAGAAAAATGGCTTTGATTTACCACTGAAATGATTGTATATTGTCCATTGTGATGTCACTTATTCCGTCTAATCCCATTGGTTGCTGCAGCCAGGTAGGGATTTTCAGCCAATCAGAGATGACCAAGTGTTGGTAAACGAAAGCGGTTTGTCATTTTGCACACACACATATAGGGGAGACTTGTATATTTCATATTCATCGCGGGGTCCTGTTGAAAAGCAGATCCATTTGTAATCTATACCAGTGTACAGTAATGCACAAAGCTCTAGTACCCGCATTTGTACATAGACTCAGACACACACTGAAAGCAGTTCAGTAGCGTACTACACATTCTCAGCTTTGTTATTACCGTGGGGGAAGAGTTTAATAATGTTTTCATTTTTTTCGCTACAGCACTTTACCGCTGATTATTTGGCAGTGGTCTTGAAGAAGAAACATTCTAAAGTTTACAACAGAGATTTATGTATGTATGAGGACGGTTGAAGAATTAATGTGTTTGATGATGATGATGATGAAATTTGCCACTGATTTTCGCCTCTGTACAGTTGCCACATCCGTCTTTGAAAGCACTGGAGGAGAATGTCCTCAAAGTGCTAAAATATTGTTTTCCCTGTTATTAAAAATACTTGTATTGGCAATATATTTTAAAAGGATGGTCTTGTGCTTTTAGTTGTGAACATTGAAGTAAAGACAATGGAACAGACTTCACGTTGTTCAATTCCTTGCTCTAACATAAAGCTATAGATTAGTTGTATATATGTGGATACAGTGAATAATATCATTTTAAATTCAATGTATATTTCATTGTTATACTTTATTAACTCTTTTATAATTGATTATGAATGGTATATTGTAAATGCATTAGAATTGAGATCTTATTAATAACATGAAAATAATTAATAGGTAACTAATAATTGCACATACATGTAGGTGCAGATATAACAAAATATTTTTATTACATAATAATAATATACTCATCGACATGTTCAAGAAGCCAGTCTGAGATGATTTGCACTTTATGCCATGGTGCATTATCCTGCTGGAAGGAGCCATCAGAAGATGGGTACACTGTGGTAATAAAGGGATGAACATGGTCAGCAATGATACTGACATGATGCTCAATCAGTACTAATGGGCCAAAATTGTGGCAAAAAAATATCCCCCACACCATTACACCACCACCACCTGCCTGAATCGTTGATACAAGGCAGGATGGATCCATGCTTTCATGTTGTTGACGTGAAATTCTGACCCTACCAGCTGAATGTCGCAGCAGAAATCGAGGCTCATCAGACCAGGCAGCTTTTTCCAATCTTCTATTGTCCAATTTTAGTGAGCCTGTGTGAGTTGTAGCCTCAGTTTTCCGTCTGGCACCAACAACCATGCCATGTTCAAAGTCACTTAAATCACCTTTCTTCCCCATTCTGATGCTCAGTTTGAACTGCAGCAAATCGTCTTGTCATGTCTACATGCCTAAATGCATTGAGTTGCTGCCATGTGATTGGATAGTTGAACAGGTGTACCTAATAAAGTGGCCAGTGAGTGTATAATACTACTGTAAATATAATTAACAAGGAGTTATATGTGGTTTTTATATAAAAATGTTTACTAAATATAGTTTTTAATTTGTTTTTAAAAGTTTGTAAGCTTATTAATATATATTTTATATTTAGGTTATTTTAAAACTTACATATACAATATATAAGTTTTACATATATAATATATGTATAGTCAAAAGTAATATATAGCCATTATATATATATATATATATATATATATATATATATATATATATATATATATATATATATATATATATATATATATATACATATATATATATATATATATATATATATATATATATATATATAGTTGAAGTAAGAATTATTAGGCCCCCTGAATTATTAGACCGCTTGTTTATTTTTTCCCCAATTTCTGTTTAACTGAGAGATTTTTTCAACACATTTCTAATCATAATAGTTTTAATAACTAATTTCTAATAACTGATTTATTCTCTCTTTGCCATGATGACAGTAAATAATATTTTACTGGATATTTTTTAAGACACTTCTATACAGCTTAAAATGACATTTAAAGGCTTAACTAGGTGAACTAGGCCGGTTAGGGTACTTAGGCAAGTTATTGTATAATGATGGTTTGTTCTGTAGATTATAGAGAAATATATAGCTGAAAGGAGCTAATAATTTTGTTCCTAAAATGGTTTAGAAAATTAAAAACTGCTTTTATTCTAGCCGAAATACAACAACTAAGACCTTTTTCAGAAGAAAAAATATTATCAGACATACTGTGAAAATTTCCTGTTAAACATAATTTGGAAAATATTTTAAAAAGAAAAAAGTTTGAACGGAGCTAATAATTCCGACTTCAACTGTAGATGAGCAATTCTGTGCAAATGTCAACCTTTCCATGAAAAAAATTAAGCTTTCAACAAAATACGGAAACCGTTTCAGGGTTTTTTGTGTAAGCAAGTATTTTACAGTACTTTAGAAATACTCAACACTGCATGTCAATGTTTTTAAACTATTCTATTTGATTTACCAAAGTCACAAAAGTGGCAAATTCACATCTGTCACATCCATAGCGACACTTTTTCCTCATAAATGTGAAAATACTTAACAAAATAAAACCAATATTTTTTGTTTTATAGACAGCAAACATGTCCTTTTGATTATCATTATTTATTTTGGGTTGTGCAGTTTAATTCACAGAATTGCTACAAAGTATCTTGTATACTGTAAACATCCATAACACGTTTATTTTCCTCTTTGAAAGTACAAAACATGTTCTAAACATGTTTTGTACTTTCAAAGAGGAAAATAAACGTGTTTTACAGATACTCATGTTTAAGATGTTTTCTGGTCCTTTAACTGGTCGTTCTAGAAAATATAAACAAAAGCTTCAATGTATATATATATATATATATATATATATATATATATATATATATATATATATATATATATATATATATATACAGTCAGGTCCATAAATATTAGGACATCTACACAATTCTCACATTTTTGGCTCTATACACCAACACAATTGATTTAAAATAAAACGAACAAGATGTGCTTTAACTGCACAGCTTTAATTTGACTGTACATCATGGAAACCAGCCTGGAAGTGGCCAAAACCCCTCAAAAAACAGGCTGGTCGACCTGCTAAAATCAGCCAATCAGCCTGGCCTGGTTTAAGCTGTTTTTCCCAGCAGTGTAGAGCCAAAAATGTTAGAATTAAACTGTGTAGATTAGAAATGATAAGAACTTAACTGTATATAATTGTTCATATGAACTATATAACTATATTAATAACTATTTTAATGTCTTAATACTTAACATTCATAACATGACCTTATTGGTCCTATTTTAAAGAATATTGCAACTTGTTTAAGACGTTTTCAACATGTCCCCGCACCATATTTCAAAAGAGCCCAGTTTACATTCAGCAATGAAGCAACTGATTTAGAAATCACAGGTTTTTGCTTTCTATAAAAAGATTCTTCTCTTGCCCTTGGACGCGGAGTGACAGACTGACGGCAACTTCCGCTTCAGTCATGAATCCGCAACTCTGATTGGCCGCTTTCCTCGCGTTTCCTGTTCTCCTTTTACAACGCGCTCTCTGATTGGCCGCGGCCGCTGGGATGACATGCCCGCCTCCCTACAGAGGACAGTGAAACATGGCGTCTCTGAGGTGTTTTCTGCGCTCGGGGAAGGTATTTATATGTGAATATGAGCTGTTATCTGCATATTACGGTGGTGTTTGTTAGATGAGAGTGTTTAGATTGGTGTTGACTGTGTATTTGTGTCTCAGAGTGCCGTTTCAGCGGTTTTGCGGCGGGAGTTTCACAGGACTCCTCCGGCGGCGGTGCAGGTCAGTGATGCTGCGACTCTCACCTTCAGCAGATGCTGCATCATTTAAAACAATAACACAACAGAAAAATGAGCTTAAATGTGTATCATATTAGTATGTTTTAGGCAACATATTAAGTATTAACTGCTCTCGACGATACTGACAGTAACAGCATGTTTTTGGGTGTGTACACAATGGCTATACCTCGGTGTTTTGAGTAATTACCATGTGATAATTGATACTATTTTAATAATAACGTTACTTTACAGTGGTAAGGACGTAGTGTTTGTATATTTACAATGTTAAAGCTAAAATGGGTTATCCAAAAATGAAAACTTACTTTTCAACTCCCCACAAAGGGGTTTCAAACGTTGAACACAAAAGAAAGTATTACAGGAAAAAAACTTTAAAAATGCTGGTTTTAACATTTTTCAAAATATCTTCTTTTATGTTTCAAAAGAAAAAAGAAACAGCACATTGACTGAGATATTTACTATGTTTCAGTGAACATTCTTTCTTTGGTAATACACATTTGTAATGCCACAATGCTTTTGCATTTACCAATGTAAAGCTATATTTGACACTTTATAAGTACCATAGTATTTTCTTAGTATTTTTGACATTTAGCAAGACTTTCTTTGTTAATATACAATGTTATTTCACTTTGTGTACCATGGTAAGGTCATATGTTGTTTGTATGCTGAGAGTGCAACATCTTTGTTTGTTTTGGCCATTTACCATGCTTCATTGAACATTGCTTGGTAATTTACCATGGCTATGATGTACTTTGTATACACACAACATGTTTTTTTATGTTTACCATGGCATTTTAAACTTTGACCTTGTTTTATTGTATTATCAAATTTGTTCACATATACTATGCTAAATCCAAATATTTATTATCCATGAAAATACATTATTTCTGTGTTTATCGTTATCATGGAAACGGTTTGCTTAAATTACCATGCAATATTTTTTTCCATTTGCACCATGGTAGCTTAAGGGTATGTTTATTTACATACCATGGAAATACTATGGTATTTTCAACACATATCCTGTTTCAGTGAACAGCCTTTTTGGAAAATACTATGCAGGGTTCAACGCTAAGGATTTTTTCTAAAGGGCTATTTCTTAGCCACATATTTTAAATAAAAAAAAATATTTTTAAGTTGTAAAATAATATCTGTGAATGTAGAATTTAAACATTTTAAAAATGTTAATAAAGTATTATGAGCAAAATTCAAACAAAAGAGCAGTATTAAAAATGTTCTGGTATTTTATTGCAATTCAAAATTATTTTTATAAAATTGCTAAACTGAAGACAAATTTTTTTTTTCCTTGAGATTCTTAATATTGTACCCATGTGATTGTCTGCTTCCAAGACTTTAGAAACAGACGCTTTCTTTTAGCCTCATAGTTTGATGTTGCACCCATCTTTGCACTGTACTGGTTGTTACCAGGTTAAGAAAAAAAATTGTGTGCTCATCGTTACCGGCCGATAGGGGCCATTAACAATCCTGTCTACTGTCCCGAGCGTCTTTCACGCTGGCCCCAGGCCACCGGGCAGTCCCTATTGTTGAGCCCTGCTATGGTAACACCACAATGTTCTCTGTGTATGTTCGTAAGCTGTGTGTCTGTATGCCATGATAACACGTTTTCTTTGTATTTATCGCTTCCATGGAAAATATTATTATTACCAGTACATTGCGTTTTTTAAATCGTATGTTTATTGGTAAATCGTTGTTTTGGTGTTCTTCACATTCACAATCTTTTATTGGTCATTATTCTTCAATATACAATGGTAATTTGTTTTTCCCTTTTTTTTTTTGTTATGGTGTAGCAGTTTTGTGGCCATTTACCATGGTATTTTTTTATATTATATGGAAAATATAATGTTTATAAATAATACAAGTTTTATCAGTGTATTATACAGTAATTATATTCATGTTATTTAAATTTTTACATTTTTAATATTTATGAAACCGTTTTACATGATTGCTTCATTTGTTTAGAAATCATTAATTTTTATTTATTTATTTTTGGTTTCAGTAAAAAAAAATCTTTCTCTTTAACCCCATATATCTGTTCTGTTCTAACATAATAAAGTATATTCAGATTTAAGGGTTATCTTGATTTTATACTGTTTATTGTTAACAGTTTGGCAGTTGTATAATGGTTTTATACAAGTTTAAGTATTGCCATGTTGTTACCATGTGTTTTTTTTTCATATATTACAGTGTTATCATGCTTGCTTTGCAGTACCTTTTAATACCATGTAAATCTCATAGTATTATAATACACATATTCACATTTTTAACATTAAAGTATTAAATGAGGCATGTATAATACTCAATTTTTTTTAGTTGTCAGGCAATCTGTATTGATAAATATGCTCTGGGTTGTTGCAGGTGACGGTTCGAGATGCCCTTAACCAGGCCATGGACGAGGAGCTGGAGAGAGACGAACGGGTCTTCCTGCTCGGAGAGGAAGTCGCACAGTATGACGGCGCATACAAGGTCAGATAGACACATTTATTCAAACATTTTTTCTGATTAATGACATTTTAAACATGTTTTTTGTAATTTGCTTGTATTGGGTTGCAGGTCAGCAGAGGCCTGTGGAAAAAATACGGAGACAAACGTATCATTGACACCCCCATTACAGAGGTGAGAACTGAAATATGCGAAAACAACAGTTTTTGTCTATTCTATTTTTTTTCATGCAACTGTCAGGTTAAGGATCCGTGGCTTTTTGGATTTTCTTACAGTGTGTTTTCAGTTTGATGTAATGAAAACATCCAAAATAATTTTTTTCATACATTATAATTCTGTATTTGTAGATTTAAATGACTGTAAGCATTAAGACCTTTTTCTTCAAATGAGATCTAAATCTCCTCTTCACCAGCACCAACCTTTTTTATTTATTAGCTTTTATTATTATTATTTATTATTTTTTGAATGTTTGTTGAATTTTATGAAAAACTGAGTATTTGAAAGAGATTCCCAAAATCCCTTCTGTAAAATTTTCAATACTTCATCCAAGGTTCAGAATCTTGTGCTTTAAATATTTGCAAACTATTGCATGTTTAGAAAGAGTACCTTGTTTGCATATTTAAACAACATTTTTAATAACCCGTTTTGCAAAAAAATATTTGCAAATGTCTAATGCAATCAATCAACTGGGGAAAAAATGAAGGTCACTGTTATTTAAGTTTTTACCCTATTCATTTACAGTTTTTTGCCTTAATTGTTATTTAATTTTTTCTTTCTCTCTGCAGATGGGATTTGCTGGCATCGCCGTCGGTGCCGCCATGGTGAGTTTATCCAGTTAACAGAATTTTTAGTATTTAGAGTATGTAGTTAAAACAAATAAACTTCATTAAACATCAATTATACACACAGACATCTCCTTTTTGGAAGGACACTATATACTGTTTAACTGCAGGTTAATTATGTATATATACTGTCCACCCTGTACTAGCTTTTCAGAGCTTTCAAACAATTGAACCAACTGGATCACAAAATGATTCACTGTTTTCAAGCAATCATACACTCGGGACTCCTGCTAAGGACACCTGGTGGTCAGAATCATGTAAATGCAACAAAAACTCAGGCAAAACATTTATTAAAATTTATTATTCTTTTTTTGTATACATAATTTTTTTTAGTGGTTGTCATCTTTATTGGGACAGTATAGTAAATAATGGAGACAATTTAGCAGAGATCCCATAGTGCTATGACAATACACTAAGCACTTGGCTATAGTCGATGACACTCTGCAAACTTTAAATGAAAAGTATAACCTGCAGTATGAATGCACTTAGCTTATCATCTGATATCATGAAATATTAAGTGTCTGCATATTAAGCGCTCTTTTATAAGTTTTCAAGACTTATTTATTGTTTGTTCCATGATGGGCTCTGTTAAATAAGTGTTGTTACTCTTATTAAGTATTTTTACTTTTCATTTTACAATATCCTATTTTTAAAAAAAAAGCTACAAACTCTTAAAACTGACCTGAAATCAGGTAAAAACTATGAAACCTGTTCAGAGATTCACTATTAAATTTGTGTGATTCATGTGGATTTTATGGTATTGCACAGATCGCCACCCAGTGGAGAAGCATTGAATTTTTAAAGCCTATCGAAACAGTAATGATGTAACAAAGCCTCGTTTACTGAAATTACAGACTTTGTCTATTTGATTTGTGCACTAAACCACTGATTCGAAACAGAAAATTCCTAAAGGTTTCAAAGCTTCATATAGCAGTGCTTCGAAATGCTTGCATTGAATTTAATTGAATCCTGAAATGACAAAACACAATCTCTTAGGGCCGGGATACTTCAGTTTTAGGTGTTGCATATGTCACTCATGGGCCCGATTCAACTTGTAGAATTGACAAAAAGCAGAAAGATGCGTCCTCTTGTGCAGGTGCAGAATGCGGCTCTTGTTTTAATCTGCTTTCATCCGTTTGGTGTGTTCACATGGAGCTTTTTGGGTCCAATCCAAGGCGATAACATGGTTGGGTTTCGTTGGTGCTAGTTGTTTGATGTCGGCTTGGTGTGTCTCGGCCCTTACATCTCCAAGCCAACCCATTACTTCCTCTCTCAGGCAGGTTTGAGGCCCATCTGCGAGTTCATGACCTTTAACTTCTCCATGCAAGCCATAGATCAGGTCATCAACTCGGCTGCCAAGACCTACTACATGTCTGCAGGCCTTCAGGCCGTCCCCATCGTGTTTCGTGGCCCTAACGGAGCTTCAGCTGGTGTGGCGGCTCAACACTCGCAGTGTTTCGCTGCTTGGTACGGTCACTGTCCCGGACTAAAGGTATTGAGTCCCTGGAACTCCGAGGACGCCAGGGGTCTCCTGAAAGCTGCCATCCGTGACGATAACCCTGGTAAACACATGTCTCTCAGGATTAGAGTGAAGTCAGGGATGGGTTTGACTGATGTGTCATGTGTTTTTCAGTGGTGTTTTTGGAGAATGAGCTGATGTACGGTGTGCCGTTCGAGATGTCGGAAGAGGTGCAGTCAAAAGACTTCGTCATCCCTATTGGAAAAGCTAAGATTGAAAGACAGGGTGGGTAACATTTTACACGAGTTTCTGTTAATATTGTTTTTTAATAAGTTGTTAAAATACTTTTGTTATAAGGAGTTTATTACAAAAGTGGTATTGCATGACCAAATCATAAGTGTAATTTCTTTACATTTTAATATTTATAGGTCATCTGAATGACGTATAAATAAACTCTTCCTTAACGTGTGGGTGGTTAGGATTGGACAACATTTAGCTCAAGATACAGTTATTTAATAAATCTGAAAGTTGAAGGTTAAAAAAATCTAAACACTTTAAATAGATTAAGTTCTTAACAATCCACTTTACTAAGTGAAGTTTTAGAAACTAATTTTGAGAGGAGCACATGATATGATTGAGCAGACTGGATTCTCATCTGTAATCAGTAATAATCCAATCAGAGTGATCCAAGTCTACATTAAAGACTGATTTTACCCTACCCTTCCTTCGTTTTGGAAGAATCCCCCCCTCCACCCCATCTCCTCCTTTTCCTCTTTTTTTTTTCTAAGGGGAGCTCTTGAGATCTACCGGATCTCGGACCTCCTTTATATGCTTATTGACCAGGCGGGAGCCTTGGGCTCAATTATCTTCCAGCTCAGGGTTCTCTCCCTGGACAGCATGCCAAACCTAATAACGCCAAGCATATTTTGAATTTTTTTAATAATGTATTTTATAAAATTTTAAGCAATATTTATACAATAACAAACAAGGGAACAGAACATGGGGTAAAGAAAAAAACATATATAGAAAAAAAAAGTTTAAAAAAAAGAAGGGCATTAATTAAATTAGAGATACTTCATATTCATGCACCGCAAACCTTGACAGGATCTGACCTTGTTAAATCAACCCTCTGATGATTATGGAGGTTATCATTAAACCCATATGTAACAAAAATGGATCCCACCTCTCATGAAAATAAAACATCTTTGCCATGTAAGACACAAGTTAAGTAGTCCAGTGGTACATATTCAAGTATTATCCAGTGCCATAAAGACTTTGTTGGAGTTTTGTCTGTTATCCAGTTCAGAAGAAGACATTTTCTTGCACAAAATGTCATGCAAAGTGTTGTTGTTGTTGTTGTTGTTTTTTTTTTTTTTTTTTTTTTTTTAAACGCCAAGCATATATAAGTGTGAACTCTTGAATCTAAAATTAAGTTTTATAAATGATAAATTTATGGTAGGGAATTTACAGTTTGTATTCATTGAACGTGATCTTTATTTTATATTCTTATCATTTTTGGTATAAATTAAATATCAATACATTAAACTCATACAATGAAGGTTTTGCTATTCCACAAACATATATGTGCAACATATGATTATGATGACATTAGTGATGTTGCTATTTAATATTATTATTAATAATAAAGTATGTTCATATTAATGTAAATATATCTGCTATTCACAATAAAGCTTTTGGTTTGATAACTAGGGAAAAAAGAAACGTGCAATTGAAGTCGCTGTCGATAAAAGTCACATTGACTACATTTTCTACACTCATAAAAAGCAAGTTGAAAACCTGGAGGAAAGATTATACATGAAATTAGGGATGAATTAATTAAAATTCAGGGTTGAAATAAAAAATTCTGGAAGCATTGAAAACCGAAGCTGCTTTGTAAGAATTAGTTTTTTTTTTTTTTATGAAATAATTTTGTAAGATTTAAAATAAAAATTTTAAACTACTTTAAACTTTTAAATAAATAATTTAAATTTATGCTAATTAAAAAAAAACCCCCGAGCCAATAAAATAGCCATATATTTTACCAGCGTTACCATGACTGCACAGTATTTCTATTGCAAGCAGCAGGAGCTAGTTTACTACAGTACATAGGACATCCCTGCATTTGAGTTGATGGACATGCATGTACATGAGGGGAATATTTATAAAACAAAAATAATCTCTTAATATTTTTTCCTTGATTATTTGAATGTCGTTGTGTGTGTATATTAATATTGGTGTTCTGATGTAGGAAATCACATCACATTGGTGTCTCACTCCCGAATGGTCGGTCTGTGTCTCGATGCTGCTGCTGTTTTGGCCAAGGAGGGCATTGAATGTGAGGTATGAAAAAATGTATAATATTTTTGTATAAAAAGATAATATTCAAAACAAACTTAAAAAAACACACATTTGCTCAAAAGCAAATTAGTATCACATATAATGTTAATTCATATGTACTTATTATTGACATAGATTCAAAAGTTGAACAAACCAGTTTGTATTTTGAATGAGTTGCATTTTAGACTAAATATTGTCCGCTTTTTCCATTTTGCCAATAAAAATATTTCCAAAATCTGTAACATTCTTTTCTGAATGAATATGTTTTTGGATGAAGTTAAGGATTAAACGATCTACTAAATGCAGTTACTTGCTTTGTTTGTGAATAAATCAGCCGTGTTGAACAAATCGTTTGAATAAATGATTTAGTCACTGGTTATAACAGCAACTTGTCGCCATCTACTGGCCGTTTAGTGTTATAGTTATTCATGAGTGGCCTAAAGCAAAACAAAAAACTTTTTTGCACACTTATTTTCTAAAACACCTTTAAGTATTAACAATTGCAAATATTTACATTTTATTTTATCAGGATCACACAACTCTACTACTGTTTTTACTACTACTATTTATTGTAGTAGTAACTAAGATGCTGATCACACTAGTGACTTACACAAGCTTTGATTTGAAATTGTGTAGGTTTTATTACAGTTACACCTGGCGACAACCCTGCTCCAGCATCCGACCTGTGAGCTTTGTAAGCTCTAAAGACCTCATTTAAGTTTGGAAACACTGGTTTATTTTGTACATCACAATAGACGGACTGAAATGCACAATATGAAAATGAAGGCATGGCTATACACAATCACTCTCTGATTGATCTTCTGGATGAATGCGCATACTGTAGTTCCCTAATTCGTCAAGCCAATCTCATATGATCATTACACAACTGGTACACAGCGAGTACAGATGCCAGAAAAATATGCGCATACCAAGCGAGCGTAAATGTCCTATCCTAGATTTTAGGTTGTAGAGTGTGGATGTAGATTGTTATTTGGAAGTGCATTAAAAAAATTCAGTCTAGATGTTGACGTTTTTATTCTACAATGGCGTTTAAAAACACTATACAGCATAAAAACATTTCTGTTTAATTTATTCATTCATTTTCTTGTCGGCTTAGTCCCTTTATTAATCCGGGGTTGCCACAGCGGAATGAACCACCAGCTTATCCAGCAAGTTTTTATGCAGCGGATGCCCTTCCAGCCGCAACCCATCTCTGGGAAAAAATTTCTGTTTCGTTTGGTTTATCTTTTGCATATCTGTGTTTTCCTCTGTAGGTTATAAACCTGCGTTCTATCAGGCCTCTGGACGCTGACACCATTGAAACAAGCATCACGAAAACAAATCATCTGGTCACTGTGGAGGGTGGCTGGCCTCAGTTTGGCGTCGGGGCAGAGATTCTTGCCCGAATCATGGAGGGTAAACATTCATATATTTTTATTTAATCTCTGGAAATCTGAAGACTATTTTCAAAATGAAATGAAAGTGAAAGTAGAATGTTACCAAATTGTGCACCTTATCACGTGCATACCGTTTCACTACATGTTTAATTTCACAATAGGCGATTAAAATCAGCAGTATGCTAGTTTTTTAATTACAACCCTTTCATGTTCAGAAATCGCAGGCAGAACATCATAGTTGATTTTATTATTTACTTTCTTTTTCCCTTTAATTCAAGGTCCTGCTTTCAATTACCTCGACGCCCCTGCGGTTCGGGTCACGGGTGTTGATATTCCAATGCCGTACGCCAAGATTCTGGAGGACAACAGCATCCCACAAATCAAGGACATCATCTTCTCCGTTAAAAAGACTCTGAATGTTTAAGATAATAACCCCTCCATCCGGACACAATAAATATGAAATACTCCATGTTCTCTTCCGTTTCTGCATCGGTGTTTGGGGAATTCTAGGATGTTTTCTCTCATCTCGAAAATGTCTTTGTTACATGGTCTTTCCCTCATCACTACAGTTAAATTATTGGCTCAGTTTGATTATAAAATGAGGTTTTGTCATGACGATAATGTTTATTATGGCCATAAACAACCAACCAACCCATGTGTAATATGCTGTAAATTCTACTTTAAGCTAAAGTAATAAACTTTTATCTCAATGGATTATGAGAATGCTTGTGATTTCTTGTGTTGTTACCAGAGAGGCTTCAAAGTTCAGTTTGTGTTTGAGAATTTGTACAGTTTGTTTTACACATAACTCAGTGCTCAGCATGATTAAGTACAGCCCATTTAAAATAAATATTAGTATCCATTTCTCAGTGAATGTTTACAGTGCATTTAAACAAACAGGTTTATTAAACATATACATTTAATAAAATCATACTTTAGTCACAAGACATATTTAGAAATTAAAAGATAAAACATTTCAATTCAAGCAAAATAACAAAATCTTTTTTTTCCCCCCTCTCTTTTAAATTTATATTTAATATTTTTCTATAACAAATTTGGGTGTACTAGTTTTTGGACCGTTATCGTACATTAAAAATATGAATTTAAAAAAGGATAGATTTGTGAGAGGTGTACTTGTATATACTGAGCACTGTATTTATAATAATCACATAAACATACATCATATATATATATATATATAGTGAAAATAGGTAATATCCAAATGCATATTTTGGTGCATTTGTACAAAATCGATTTATTAAACATATCTGTTAAACTGATATCTGGTGAGTGTGGAGGCCATTTGAGTACAGTAAACTCATTGTGATGTTCAAGAACCCAGTCTGAGATGATTAACGCTTTATGACATGGTGTGTTATACTGCTGGAAGTAGGGTACACTGTGGCCATAAAGGGATGGACATGGTCAGCAACAATATTCAGGTAGGCTGTGGTGTTGTTACGATGCTCAATTGGTACTAATAGGCCCAAAGTGTACAAAGAAAATATCCCCCACACCATTACACCACCACTACCAGCGTGAACCGTTGATACAAGGCAGAATGGATCCATGCCTTTATGTGGTTGACTCCAAATTCTGGCCCTACCTTCCGAATGAGTTTGAGACTCATGAGGTCAGACAACATTTTTCCAATCTTCAATTGTCCAATTTCTGTGAGCCTGAGCAAATTGTAACCTCAGTTTCTCTGTTACTCAAGAGTGGCACCTGGTGTGGTCTTCTGCTGCTATATATATATATATATTCGTCACTAAACATTTAGGAAGAGAAATTTTGAGGGATGTACTTGTATATGTTAAGCACTGAATATGTGTAATTTATAACTATTACAATTTTTTTAATAACATTCTTTAGTAATATGACCATATTTCGGTACACTTATATTTGTCAGAGTTAATACACATTTACTAATAAAATTCTATGACTTCTCCAAAATTGCCATTTTAGCCTACCCAATTCACTTATAACATGTCTTTTGGACTTGTGGGGGGAACCGGAGCATCCGGAGGAAACCCACTCGAACATGGGGATAACATTCAAACTCCACACAGAAATGCCAACTGACCCAGCCGAGGCTCGAACCAGCGACCTTCTTGCTGTGGGGCGATTGTGCTACCCATTGGCCATCGTGACGCCAAACTTATATCTATGTAAAATGTATTTAGATAATGCTCACACCGCACTAATAATGTGAGGCTATGTGATTGGCCAAGGACAGAATAGAAGTCGAGACAACAAAACCTATATTCAAGTATACAGATATCTGTTTTCCCAAGTCTTTTCCAAAACTTTGTGGTTTTTTTCCTGTTTTTCCAAAAACTTTTCCAGGCCTGGAAAATGCTATGTAAAAATTCTGTGACTTGTCCAGGTTTTCCATGACCGTATGGACGCTGACTTGTGCAATTCTTATACACACAAAATATGATATAATAAGCAATAATTTAGAGAGCTATGTCAGTCCATTTAGCTGTTTGTTGCTTACATATAAAATATTTAGCTAAGTATTGCTTCACTGCTTCTAAATAAAATATAGAGGACATTTGGTTGCATTATAGTTTTGAATGTGGCAATAAGTCTAATTAATTGAAACAAAAAACAATTGAATCTGATCATTACAGGCATCTTAAATGGGACAAAGTTAATATTTACTCACCCATTTTACTTCAACTTATTCTCTGATTTATCAGGAGTCGGCGCACACAGTTTTAATAGAACATTCAATCACATCAGAAGTGAACAACTGCAACAAACAGACATAAACACGGACATTCCAGCAGTCAAACACGTTCATCCTAAGCTCTGCTGACTGTAGATGATGAACTGATCTGAACATGTTTGCGCCGGGGTGGTGATTTACGTAGTGGGCGGGGCTTCGGTCGTGGGTGTGTCATTTCCGCTCATCCCACATCGATGTAGCAGCAGCTCATATGTCCTGCTCTGTGAATCCACACAACGTAAACACTACAGTCATTTTACAGGCTTTACTCACGCAAAACGAGACGCCAAAGAACCTGCTGGATTAAAAACACGTATATATTTTGGGAAAAAGTCATGAAAAAACCCACAGGAAAGCAAACTGTCTCTGTTTTAATCCCTCTGTCCTCCATGTTCCTGATGCTCTGGACGTGCTGAAACAACTGAAGTAACGTTACAGATCCGACGCGGAGGAGAGGCTAAATTCACGATTTTATTTACGTATTTTTAACGAAGTGATACAAGTAAGTAATTTTTAATTAATATAGTACGATATATAATGACTATTACATGGTTGTTTGGTGTTATTTAATATATTATTCGTATATCAAATAACACGCGTAGTAAAATATTATAAATAATTTCATTAATGTCAATACATCTATGCTTTTCGTAGCTGATTTGTTGTTATTTCTGAGATATTTGAATAATGTTGTTGGCTGGGATGCTGGGAAAATCCTAAGGTGTCCTTCAGATGCGTCATTGATTTCGTTCATTCATGGTTTCATGGTGATATTCGTCAATATTACACTAGAATATACCATGTAAACAGTTAAACAATATATATTTCTACAGTTTACAACAGGTGAGGTGTTTATGCACCATAAAGGCTGCAGAGAAAGCTATTTGTCACCATCACTGAAGAGGAACAGTTGACCACATGGAGAATGGAGACTGGACACACATGGTAAATATTAATGAAGAGAGTAAAGCAGTGTACAGTGTGAGCAGAAATAGTGTACAAAACACGGAAATATTGTGGGAAATGTTATGGCTGTGTGATTTGGGGAAAATATCTGAGATTTTATTTTTATAACGGACATTTTGATTTCGATTTGATTTTACGATTTGATTTTGTAGTCAAGCTTTAGCTCAATATTTTGTATCGTAGCTTCTTACTGCTAAAATGCAGTGAGTGTTAGTTAATAAAGGAACTAAACAGATATTAACATACTTTGACTTTTATACAAAATTTGTTTAAAAAAAAAAAAAATTAAGCACAAATTTTTCTTTATAGCAAACAGTAGTGAGTTACGGCGTTGGTTATCTCCTGGCGCCTTCGTGATGTTTTTCATATGGGGTGACAGCTGCAAACAACTCTGAACTTTGCAACTTGCTGTTGCTAGCTACTACATTGAGTGGCACTGGCAATACTTTCAGATTACTTTTTAGAAAGACACTACCCATAAACGTAGCCACCTGTTGTGCTTTTTTAGGTGCTGGTTGTTGTATTTCCTCATGCTGTGGCAACAATTCTGTGACAGCTCTTACAAATGACCTGTTTTTGTTCGGTGTCTGTGACTTTGAAACTAAAATATTCCCATATTACTGACATGCTGTTTTTTTTTTATATAAATTCATCAGTTAATGCTTCTGAAGAGGCAGACGCCATAATCCCACTTGTTTGTTTGTTTGTTTGTTTGTTTGTTTTACTGTGGGCATTCTGCATAGGTCGGGTGCACAATCCTGATTGGGCAAAACAAAAGTGCACTCACTCAGTTGGCTAGTAAGACTGTCACCAGGACCGATGTGGCCATAGAGGCAACATAGTGAGGGCGACATCCGTGACCCCCCGTCCTCATTTTAATCCGCGGCACCCACCATAACCCCACACCTCCGCCGCCGGTCCTCACTTTGGTCCGCAACACCACCAGACCGCAACCGGTCACTTTCGTTTTTACTTTCGGGTTGATGCTGGCGGGATCGTCGTTTGCCTAGAGCGCCAGTTCATCTTGCTCCAGCCCTGACTGTCACACAGACAGCAGTAAATTGACAGCAGTGATGGGTTAAAGCAGCGAGAATGTCTGCTGAAGTTCAGATTTTTCCTACTAGAGTGATTTGCGCGTCAATCATACAGAATGCTTAACTCGTGCCGCTTCATCCGCCTGAATCGCGTCTTTCGTGCTGTCTTATTTGCGCCGCCTCATTGAATCATTCGCGCTTGATGCTTCTTCCGCGTCTCATGTGAACGGAGCATAGGGTACTAGCTTAACACAAGCTTTCTGTTGCATCACATGAGTAAATGCACAAATGACAACATGAAAAATCATATTTGGGTGATTATTGCTTCTGAAGCAGCAGACGCCATCATCCCACTTGTCTGTGCTTTCCTGTTTGTTTGTTTGTTTGTTTTATTGTGGGCGTTCCGCATAGTTCGGTTGCATAATTCTGATTGGGCAGAATGAAAGTGTGCTCTCTCAATTGGGTAGTAAAACTGTCAACGGGGCCGACATCCATGTCCTTCATCTGCAACACCGCCATAACCCCACACCTCTGCCACCGGTCCTCACTTGGGTCCCCGACACCGCCAAGACCGCAACTGGTCACCTTTGTTTTTATTTTCAGGTTGAGGGCGGCGTGATCGTTGTTTGCCTAGAGCTCCAGTTCAGCTTGATCCGGCCCTGACTGCCGCACAGACAGCAGTCATACATTTGATTTGTGTCAGGGAAATTATAGAATACATATATATTTCATATCGCAGCCTCTTGCAATTAGCTAATCGCAATGATTCAAGTTGCCATTGCGATTCAATTTTCATTAATCGCACAGCCCTAGCTGGATGCTAGAGTGATGCTAAGTAGTTGCTTTGGAAAGTCCAGATGTCAGCAGTATGAGAGTTTTTCCACTGCTAAATTTTTTTTTCTTCAAGTTTCCATGTTTTCTGGAGTTAAGGTGTTAAAATAAAATCTGTTGTTCACTGTATTAGATCAAATGTTTTTAGAGAAATGTATATACATATTTCTATCTATTCGCTTATATATTGGTTATCAGCGTCTAAATGTATAGAGTCATTAGTTAATTTAAATTTGTAAATACCCTTATCAATATCCTAATTCACAACATATTTCATTCGAATTAATGGCTTCCCTTTAGTTTTTTTATTAATTGAATTTAATACATTTAAAATAAATTTTAATTTAGCATTTTTAGCTTTTGCTCATCTCACACACCCCTTCAGTTTTCCCACTGACCAACCTTGTTTATTTGTAATATACGATTGTTTGCTATGCAGTTTTTTATTGTTTTGCGTATATACTACAGTGTTTGTGGTTTTCAAGGCATTTTAAGGGGGTTGCTAGAGTCTGTAGGCTGGTTGTTAAGCATTTGCTAGGTGTTGCTAGATGAGAAAGAAAAAAGTAACAAGCACAGAGAGTAGGCCGTACTGTCTTATTCCATTTAGTGAAAACATTGTTGAAACCCCAAACATTCCATGTGGTATTTTAAACCACAATCCATACATTCTGCAGCGCAGTTTATCATTCTATAGTTTCCATAGAAACTGATGTGTGTAATGCGGCTGAACAAGCAGATGTTGTTTTCAATTCTGGACTACAATGAATCTATCTTGGTTACTAGAAATACACTTGATGTTTTACTGGGTAACAGCATGGGTTTAATGGCCCACCAACTATTACAGCATAAAATCAATGGATCTGCATTCAGTTCATGCTGGTCCAAACTGTCCTTGTCAGCAAGGAATGGTTCAGAGTTTCTCATGTCATAACAATCAACACTGATTATCAAATCAGTTCCATTATCAACAATACAAAATACATCTTTAATGCATTAAATGGCTTTCACCTATCTTCTTCTATCTTGTAGATGATGGATACGGTTACACTGAACGTTGGTGGCCATTTGTACACCACATCACTTTCCACGCTCCAGCGTTATCCAGACTCAATGTTGGGCGCCATGTTTCGCGGGGACTTCCCCACCACACGAGACACCCAGGGCAACTATTTCATCGACCGAGATGGTCCTTTATTCCGTTACATCTTAAACTTCTTACGAACATCCAAACTGACGTTACCGTGTGACTTCAAAGAAACTGAGCTCCTCCGTAAGGAAGCAGACTTCTACCAGATTGAACCCTTAATCCAGTGTTTAGGTGAAACCAAACCTCTTTACCCGCTGGACACCTTTGAGCAAGTGGTAGAACTTTCAAGTACTCGTAAGTTGTCCAAATACTCAAACCCAGTGGCGGTTATCATAACGCAACTCACCATCACCACCAAAGTTCACGCGCTTCTTGAAGGCATCTCTAACAACTTCACCAGATGGAATAAACACATGATGGACACCAGAGACTTTCAAGTGTCTTTTACCTTTGGACCATGTGACTATCACCAAGAGGTGTCCCTTCGAGTGCACTTAGTGGAGTACATCTCCAAACAAGGCTTTACGATTCGCAACACACGAGTGCATCACATGAGTGAACGAGCCAACGAGAACACGGTAGAACATCACTGGACATTCTGTAGAGTTGCGCAGAAGGTCGAGGACTGACTGATGCTTTATCATTTGTGCAAGCATCACACAGGTAAACCAGCCAATGAAATCATGGTAGAACATTAGTGGATGTTTTGTAGTGTTGCTCAGATAGTTGAGGGCTGATTGATGCTGTATTGTTTTGGACGAAAGCATATAGGTACATCACAAGAGTGAACCAGCCAATAAGAACTTGGTAGAACCTTATAGGACATTTTTGTAGATTTGCTCAGAAAGATGTGGACTGATAGATTGTTTATTCTTATCTGGTCAGATGTTACTGTTAAAACGGTACTCGAGTAACGAAGGTTGTGCAATTACAAGTTTAACGAAGACACAAATGCGTTTTTACTAGTCTTCAACTTGTGATTTTATAAGATGCTCCCAAATTTCTTGAGTTGGCCACATCTCTACCGTAGAATCTGCCTTATTCTGTGTTCACACCAGACTCTGCGAATGTGGATAAATCGAAATATTCGCGTGAATATAAATAAAAATACGTGTGAACATTTTGAGTTTATTCACTTCATTTGTGCTTCAAATCCACTTCATTTGCGTGTCAAGTTCGCTTCACAATAGATGTGGAATTGCGTCATGAGCAGGGCTTCTGTCTGCCCGGTGACTCTAGCTTCATTGCTAAATGGCTAACATAGATTTATTGAGCTAGAGAATAACTGTGTTAATGTGCTTTAGGAAGGCAAACAAAATGGTGTCGATTCATTTAGAGCCGTGTCTGAGTCCAAAAGTTCCTTTCATAGGTGCACCCAGCTTCGTGAGTTTATAAACTCCTCCAGAAACTTAACCTGAATGATGGAAGCTTTTAGCGGGGCTTCCGACTGAGCCGAGCCCAGTTTGATCAACTGTTCCCTGGTGTCGGTAGGAGGATTTCCCCGCGGGACACCAACAACAAGCGCTACGTAATTAGCATGCCCCAACAAGAGAAAGCTCCTTATTGGTTAAAGCAGTGCGAATGTCTGCTGAAGTTCAGATATTTCCAACTGGAGAGATTTGCGTAAAATGCATGTTAATCGCGTCAATCTCACCAAACGCTCAACTCGCGTCGCTTCATCTGCGTGAATCGTGTCTTTCATGCCGCCTCATTCGAATTATTCACGCTTGACGCTTTTTCCGCGTCTCGTGTGAACGCAGCATAAGGCACACACTTTACGCAAGTTTTCTGTTGCATCACATGAGTAAATGCACACAACATGGAAAATCATATTTGGGTAAGGCTGAAGACTAATCGATACTGCATTCAAATTTAGTCAGACTTTACCATAAGTGCAAGACATTTGCAACTAAAGCAATTATTAAGTTTCACTAGGACGTGAGCTTTTTTCTACTTGCAAACCTGACATGAAGGTCTTACCTGTAGATCCGGGCCAAGGTAACCAGCATCATGCTGGTGGATTACATGACAAAGTATAACATCATTGGACGGTTTGTAGAGTGCAGAAGATCAAGTACTGATTGATGCTTTATTTCTATGTGCTTGGACATTACTGTAATAATTAGTTAAGGACAAAATAATGGCACCTTTATAGTGGCTGATAAATGCTGATCCACTTCAGATCTGTCATTATGTGATACCACAAAGAGTTAATGCTAAAAACTCACAGAAACAAAGATCTAGATCAGTGTTTCCCATCCTTGCTCTAGACGTCACACCAATAGTACACATTTTCAATGTCTTCCTATGCAAGCATACTTGAATCAAATCATCAGAACAATAAAAAAAGACTCAAAAACCTGAAATGAAACCAGAGCATGATTATGAAATGCTAAACTACGTAGTTCCTTGCACATCCCTTGATTAAAACAAAATCAGTTGTCCACTGTTTGCATTTCAGTTTTATGATCAGAATCAGAAAAAAGTCATATACTTATCAGTTTAAATATCAGTTATCCAGCTATAAAGGGTTTTCAGTATCTGCCAAAATGTCTACTGGTGAAACGTACCAATAATTCGAACTTTGAGATTGCATCTTGAGCAATTGCAAGTTTAACATAGCCATGAATGTATAATTTACTAGTTGCGAAGTAAGGGCAATACCTAAAAGTACTTGCATATACCATTCTGGCTAAGGTAGCCAAAAATGAATCATGTGAAAAAATTTTTGTTCTGTATCTTCAAAACAATTTGTCCTATCATGTTTTATGCAACTCAATCTCATGGCAGTTCGTAACTTTTGAATTAGTGGCTAATTTTTATCCCACTTTATATTAAGTGTCCTTAACTACTATGTACTTGCATCAAAAAACAAATCCATCATACTCACTGTGTTCATAATGGATTTGAGAACACTTGCTCGTGAGTTGGGATAGTGGTAGGGTTATGGACAGGTTTGGTGGTATGGGTAGGTTTAAGGGTGTGTTAATGTGTAAGGGATGGTCAACAGTAATTACAGAAGTTAATTACAGATGTAATATACAGGTATTTAACCAAGCATAAGTACACAGTAAATACATGTATTTACACAATTAATACATTGTAATGAATTATTAATTTCTGTGTAAGTACATATTAGTTAAGGACACTTAATATAAGGTGGGATGAAATATTTTTAAAATTTGTACTTTTTCATTCATATATTTCAGTAAATTTTGCTCATTCCCCAATGAAGGTTAAGGTTAGGGGTGTGAGTTGGGGTTCATCTCCTTTTAAAAGTAATACATTTTCGCACTAATGAAATCGTATGATTGTTTACGAATTAACCACTTTTCTGACAATACATGGAATAGTTACGTGACCTCAGGTTTTATGTGTTGCCACCCAATTCAGAAATCCAAAAAAAACAGAAATATTTTGCTTTTTTAAAAGTACTGTATATACAAGATCTTACGAAAAAGTTTGCTAAATCTTTTGCGAAGTTGACATGTAATGTCAGGCAGCCCTTAAATCTAAAATTCTAATATATACCGATAGAGTGTTAAATATACAGTATTTCATTATTTATCGCATTTCTGTAGATACAGTCTCCTGTAATTGTATCCATAAACTGTAAACGGTGTGCATGATCCTGTTGTATATCTGTAATGTTATTTATCAGTCATATTTTCCCCCACTTGAGAGATGCTATGTGAAAGATATGTAATCCGCATGTTACATTGTATGTTTTGTGACCGGACCCATTTGAAATTTATTTTAATCTCTTAAAGCATGTACAACTCAGGCTTGCATCTTTTTAACGGGTTCGGGAACCTGAATGAAATTGAAAGAGTTCATTCATGTGTGTAATGAATTTGACCTGCACATTAAAAAACAAGTTTCATCATGCGGCGTGTGGTTCTGTTTGCTAGCAGATGTCTTTGTATTGGATTTCATGGAGAGAACGTTTGATTTTATTATTGAAATTGATTGAATCAGTTATTCTAAAGGAAACATTTTAGGCTCAGTGTCACTTTTTCAATGCAATAATCTAAATAAAAAATATCCACAGTTTATGAATGTTTCCCTTTGTACAAAAAGTGGAACCAATCTGTTTGAGAAGTGTGTTGCATACACTCTCAGAAATAAAGGTACAGGAGCTGTCACTGGGGCAGTACATATTCAAAAGGTACATATTTGTACCTAAAGGGTCCATAATGGCACCTCAAATGTACTTTTTAGGTATATTTGTGCACTTTTGAGGTACCACTGTGGACTCTTTGGGTACAAATATGTATCTTTTAAAAAGGTACTACCCCAGTGAAATCTCCTGTACCTTTATTTCTGAGAGTGTAGAAAAACAGCCTCAACCAATTGTGTCAATTCAGCCAGGGGTGGACTGGGACAAAAACTCAGCCCTGGAACTGTAGCCACACCTGCCCACATTACCAGACCGACTCAGCCCCACCCACGGACATCCACATTCACTACCTCTATTGGTGTACAAATGGTGAATTAATATAAGCTGTACCATATTTAATAGATTTTTAAACATTTAATGTATGTGAGTGGAACAAGAACAACCCATTTATAACAAATTTATAAATACATTCATTTTCTTTTCGGCTTAGTCCCTTTGTTAATCTGGGGTCACCACAGCGAAATGAACCGCCAACTTATCCAGCATGTGTTTTGGGAAACACCCATACACGCATTCACACAATTTTAGCTTTCCCAATTCCCCTATAGTGCATGCTTTGGACTTGTGGGGGAAACCGAAGCACTGGGAGAAAACCCACGTCAACACGTGGAGAACATGCAAATTCCACACAGAAACACCAACTGTACCAGAGGAGGTTCAAACCAGCAACCTTCTTGCTGTGAGGCGTCATCTCTACTCAATGCGCCACCACATTTCCCCCTTTTTTGCTTTCTCTAAGATTTTTGGCACCTCCTTTCTTTTATTTTACGGTACATCTTTGACAGTTAGCTTGTGTTGCACTTACTGTTATTTTAACATTCTTGCCAGATTTTGATTATGTCCACGTAACCTCTGATTAGGTCGGATTTGGTCAGCCCATCTCAAAACCAGCCTGCCATTGCTGATCGGGCCAAATGCGTAACATTTATTATTATTATTATTGCTATTATCATCAACATCATAATCACATCTTGGAAGAGATAAAAGTTGTCTGCGTGTAAAAACTATACATAAAAAAAATCTAATAAAAAATTTCAAACTGATCGGCCCACATTTAAAAAATGGTCCGTCCCTTCTGGCATTTGCCAGAATTGCCAGATGGCCAATCCGCCCAAGTTCAGCGCAGGGCTACAAGTCTGTCCCACCAATGAGAGAAAATGAAACACAAAACCAGCAATTTTAACACAATGCAGATTCATTCATTCATTTTCTTTCAGCTAAGTCTTTTTATTAATCTGAGGTCACCACCGCAGAATGAACCGCCAACTTATCCAGCGTATGTTTTTCATTCACTCACATACACTACGGACAATTTAGCCTACCGAATTCACCTATACCACGTCTTTCGACTTGTGGGGGGAACCGGAGCACCAGGAGGAAACCCACATGCACATGCAGAGAACATGCAAACTCCACACAGAAATGCTAAATGACCCAGCCATGGCTTAAACCAGTGACCTTCTTGCTGTAAAGCAATCGTGATACCCACTGCATCACCGTGCAGCCTACAATGCATATTTAGAACTTAAATATAGATGAACAGTGTCAGTAGTTACATCAGATATTCTGACTGAATTGATGATATGAGAAACAGTGTATAAAGATCTCGCACAATGCTAACAGTAAGATTCTACAGTAGCCTACAAGAATAGCTAGCATGGTGTGTGTGTGCATGTTGCTATTCACCCTGCTGTAAAACAATCCCCAATAGAGACCACAATTGCTATTCTAATGGTTTTGTAATGGTTTTAATGGAAACTATTAATCCTGTAGGTCTCTACTGGTTATTCGTATTAAAACTAATGGATTAGCAAATTAGCAACTATTAAAATGTACTGGTTTCAATGGTTAAAATGTGATGATTTCAAATGTATTTGTAGTCATAAGCATTGTAATCGTCTGTGATGTTATTTTGACAGGGTAACATTCAGCATTCTCAAAGAAATATCAATATAATTTATTTTTCTGAAGAAAAGGTAAGTGGTGTTTGCGTGTGTATGATGCTAGCGTAGTTTCCATGGTGTTGCAATGTGCTTGTATTGAGCTTATTACTATACGGTTGCTAAGGTGTTGTGTATGGTTGCTGGGTGGTTGCTCACTAGCCTCAGTCAAAATAGCCTGGACAGCCACATATTCTAGCCCCTCCTTCAATGCAAGTCTACTGGATTAGTTGTCCGTTTTATTGTCTGCTCCCTTCAACAAGCCACATGATTTGAATAATTCAGTTGCTGAATTTCGTGCTCTCTGCCAAAGATGTCTTCCAGGCCATTATTGGGCCAACACCATCAATGATTAGCTGGTTCGCATGGTGATATTAACCCCTGCTGGTAGATGCTGTATCTACACCAGCTGGCTGCCAATTAAATAAATAAACAAATATATTTGTAAGGGTATCAAAATCTCTTTAAATTTAAAAATATGTGAATAAAAGCCAACTCTGAAAAAAATGTGCATTTCTTTACTGCGGATATTTGTGATTATGTGTTTGTTTTGTGTTGACTACTGGGCTGTTCACCAAATCATAAAATGGCCGCCATCAAGAGGCTTGGGGAAATGTCCCTACACACTAAAGAGAAAATGCTACAAAAAAATACTAAATAGATGTGTAGTTTAAAAGATAGATAAAAACAGTTCTAGCCATGCTAATAAGCATGCTAAATCTGACTAGTGGTTGTGTTAATATATATATATATATATATATATATACAGTATATATATATATATAGTCAGGGCGGATTGAACCAACAAGTGAGGTTAGCAGCCGCTTAGGGCCCAAGGAATTTAGGGGCCTCCAATAAATATCTAGACGTTTCAATTATACCTGTAAACTATATATAACATTGTTTGCTATCATATTTTTTATGTTGAGTGTTAAATAAATACAATTTTAACGTAATTAAACATTATTTAGTATACAATCAAATATAATACTGTTATAATAATGTAATGCTATGTATTAATAATAATATTACCAAATAAATTATGCATCACAGAGCTGTCCAGCAGTAAAATGTATAATATATATATATATATATATATATATATATATATATATATATATATATATATATATATATATATATATATATATATATATATCTTTGACCTTATTCTTCAATGCGGAAACACGCCTGTTTTCGCGATTGTTTTAGAGCTTCCGATTCAGTCGCCTATGGGAGAAATGACTAGGAATAATAAACGGCAGAAAACGGTCAAACAACTTGCTCAACAAACAATTGTTTGCATTACTATACAGACCAAGTAGAATAATATAATAAGAATATATCAGTTTGCAACATCAAGCAGCATAACTAGCAGTTTTTAACGTCTAAAAATGAGTGGAAGTGAATGAGACTGGAAGTCTTGAGCCAAAGAGATTCAAATGGCAGAATAAGGTGAATATATATATATATATATATATATATATATATATATATATATATATATATATATATATATATATATATATATATATGTGTTATTTTAGTTGTAAATTCATTTCAGGAAAACTAAACACAAAATGTAGAGATTGCATTTATTTAATGTGTTGAATAAAAGATAAAGTGATATTAAAAGACAAATAAAAATTAAATAAATGTAGACAGGGTGCAATTCAGGACTTTGATTCCATGGCTGGAATTGCTTGGGGCCCAATAATCATTAAATCTGCCCCTGTTTATAGTAGCCTGTATAAAACGTTTCTATTTTACATCAACAAACTGACTGAGAGATTATAATGCTATGTGCTACAATGCTACATGCTAGCATTTGTTGTGGAGGCCTTCATATGTCAACAAACATGTTGCAATTGTTATGTTTTGCTTGTAAATGCTTTATTACACAATTTTGATATGGTATTGTGTTTGGTGCATTTTGTTGGATGAATGTAAATATCCATAATTTCTAATACACCCTGTTGACATGACTGCATCATAATTATGTTTGAGACTTTGATGTAAATTAACAAACAAATTTGTAAGAATTTTTCTTTTTTTTTACAAGTAAAAAGCTGTCAATTGTAAGATTGCTTTTGTCTTCAGACCAGTTGATGGGGGTTGGGCCGGCGTCTGCTTGCCCATCCCCCACTTCTAAACAACAATGCTGTAGGAATATAATCACCCTTTTTTAAATGTTTTTATTTTAAATATACAATTATGTCTGATATATCTGTGTATTTACAACAAATTATTTATGCAGTTCGGTTCACTTTTATTTCTATAGCACTTTTTACAATGTAGTTTGTGTCAAAGCAGCTTAACATTAAGCTCATTAAGTTTTAGTACATTTAAACTGCTTCAGTCCAGTTTTCACATTTCTGAACTAAAATGAATTTCTGAATTAAATTTCAATTTAGTTCTAAACTGAATGTTTTTATGAAATTTTGACTGCATTACTGGTAAACATTTACACATAAAATTGTTGAGCAATTAAATGGCCCTGATTAAATTCATGATATAGTTAAAAATATGAATTGTTCCGCTTATTGGACTTTTTATGAACAAATTTTAAACCAGATGCTATTTTTGTGATGGCTCCGCCCCTTTCTTCCAACCAGCCATTCTGAAACTCTTGCCCTCTGAAGCTTTGAGAGCCATTTTGTTTCATGCAGGGAGCATATGCAGATGTTTGCTAGCATGTTTGTGGAGGTCTCCAAATGTCAACAAACATGCCTGCCATGCTTTGATTATAAATGATTCATTCATTTTTTTATTGGGAAGTTTAGCACATTTTTAAGCTTGAATGTAAATGCAATATCCATGTTGACATGATATCATAAAAATAATTTAAAAATTTACAAATTTGTAAGTACAGTTTTAAATTTAACTTTTACAAGTACACATCTAAATTGTGAGATTTCTCATTATTAACTGTTGAGCATGTGTTATTTCTGACAGTTGGTGGGGGCTGGCATCTGCTTGCCCATCCCCCACTCCTAAACAACAATCCAGTATATAATATGATCACCCTTTTTGAGATGTTTTTATTTCAAATATACATATATAGTATTTACATAATCTATTATACATAAAATTGTAAACTCATTCAACGGAGTGTGGCCAGTTTTTTCTTGCATATTATAATCATATTTTTCCCAATTTGTCCACAAAATAATACAGTAATTATTTATTTGCACTTATTATAAATAATTTTTGATCCCGCTAGCTATTTTTGTGATGGGTTCGCTTATTTCTTCCAACCGACCACTCTGAAGTTTTTACCTTCTAAAGTTTTGAGAGCCATTTTGTTTCATGGAAGGGAGCATATACAATGCTAATATGCTAAGGTCTCCAAATGTCAACATACATGGCTCCATTTGGTGTAGATTAACAAACAGATTTGTAAGTACAATAAAATTTGTACTTTTACAAGTATAAAGCTGTAAATTGTGAGATTTCCAATTATTATTCCAGAGCATGTGTTTTTTCTGGCCAGTTGGTGGGGGCTGTGCGTCTGCCTGCCCATCCCCCACTCCTAAACAACAATCCTCTAAGAATATAATAAAAAATCTTTGCGATGTTTTCATTACAAATATACATTTATAAATGTGTTGATTTATGACAAAGTGTTTGACAATTTATGACAGCATTACAAGTAAAACGGAGTGTGGGCAGTTTGTTTTTTCTTGTAAATTATAACCATATTCTTGCCAATTTGTCCACAAAATAAAACAGTAATTATTCATTTGCACTTGTTAAAACCCATTTTTAATTCAGCTAGCTATTTTTGTGATGGGTCCGCTCCTTTCTTCCAACCAACCACTCTGAAGGTCTTGCCTTCTGAAGCTCTGAGAGCCATTTTGTTTTTATGGCAGGGAGCATATAAAATGCTATATGCTAGCTTTTCTTGTGGAGGTCTTCAAAATGTCTCAATTTGGTGCAGATTAACATATAAATTTGTACAAATACATTTTTACTTTTACAAGTATAAAGCTGTAAATTGTGAGATTTCCAATTATTACTGTTGAGCATGTGTTTTTTCTGGCCAGTTGGTGGGGGCTGGGCGTCTGCTTGCCCATCCCCCACTCCTAAACAACAATCCTGTAGGAATATAATCACCCTTCTTTGAGTATTTTCATTATAAATATATTTAAATTTGGTGTATATTGTGCATTAATGACAATTTTTTTATAATACTCTATGACTGCATTACTAGAAAAACTATTGCACAAGAAAATTGTAAAACTTGAAAAGAAAGAAAATTGTAAAAGTGTGAGGGCATTTATATTCTTATATATTATGAACATTTTCTTCTTAATTTGTTTACAAAACATTAAGTTATTAATTTGTCAATTGTATAAAACATTTTTAATCCAGCTAGCTATTTTTGTGATGGCTCCGCCCCTTTTTTCAGCCAGCCACTCTGAAACTCTTGCCCACTGAAGGGCTGTTGGTAGATCGGACACGTTTACGGCCGGAAGTTAACGAGAATTATTTCATCATTTATTTAATTTCCAATTTATTGTATTTTATTAACGTCTACCCCCACCTTAACCCTAAACCCAACCATCACAGAGCTTTAAAAACAGTAGTTGTACAGAGTATTATTTATGTTATCTACTAAATTACCCAATAAATTGTATTTTTTAACGCCTACCCCCACCCCAACACTAAACACAACTGTCACAGTACTGTAAAATATTAATTATTGTTAAACAGTGTCATAAAAAAATGCTGCTGTATTAATGTGCACCTCGCACTTCCAGCCGGCCGCATGTCCGATCTAGACTTCACCCCTCTGAAGCTCTGACAGCCATTTTGTTTAATGGCAGGGAGCATATGCAGTGCTGTATGCTAGAATTGGTTTTGTAGCTCTCTAAATGTCAACAAACATGTTGCTATTATTGTGTTTTGCTAATAAATGCTTGATTAATAGATTTTATGATGATGTATTATAAAGTTTGGTGTATTTTCTTTTCTTGAATGTAAATGTTTTTAATCTCGATGTTGCTGTTTTGAAGTGACATCAAATATACTGTTTGCTAATTTGGTGTAGATACAAACAAGTTTGTAAGCACGATTTCAATTGTCACTTCTACAAGTAAAAATCTGAGATTCACATTATTACTGTTGAACCTGTAATATGTTTTTCAAGCAGTGGGTGGGGGTTATGCTACTTGTTACCCATCCCCCACTCCTAAACAACAATCTTGTATTAATAGAATCACCCCATTTTTTTTTTAGATGTGTTCATTATAAATAAACATTCATATTTGATGTGTATGTGTATTTATTACAAAATAAATGTATGAAAAAAAATTAATAATTCAAGTGCACTTATTATAAACCTTTTTTAATTTAGATAACTTTTTTTTTTATGGCTACACCCCTTTCTTTCAGCCAACCACTCCGGAACTCTTGCCTTCTGAAGCTCTGACAGCCATTTTGTTTCAAGATAGACAGCATATACAATGCTATAAGCTAGCATTTGTTGTGGAGGTCTCCAAATGTCAACATACATGTTGCAATTGTTGTGTTTTGCTTATAAATGCGTAATTAAAAAGATTTTATAATGATGTATTGTGAAGTTTGGTGCTTATTTTAATGTGAATGTTCATAATCTTAATGTTGTGTGGACGTGACGTCAGATATGTTTACGAATTTGGTTTTACTTTTACAAGTACAAAACTGTAAATTGTGAAATTCACCTTCTTACTGCTGAGCATGTATTATGTTTTTCAAACAGTGGGTGGGGGGTTGTGCTTCTGCTTGCCCGCCACCACTTCTAAAATACAATCTTGTATTAATGTAATCACCCATTTATTAGAGATTTTCATCATAAATAAACATTCATATTTGATGTATATGTGTATTTTGTGACAAATAATTTATGACAATTTATGACTACATTACTAGCAAAAATGTTAATTGGTAAACCAATTCACCGACGGACAGTGTGCATTTTTTATTGTATATTATAAACACATTCTTTCCCATTTGACCACAAAAACATTAAATAATTAAAGTGCACTTGTTATAAACAATTCTGAATCCAGCTAGCTATTTTTGTGATGGCTCCGCCCCTTTCTTCCAGTCAACCTCTGAAACTCTTGGGCTGCGTCCTAAACCGCATACTTCCATACTATATAGTACGCTAAAATCAGTATGCGAGCCGAGTAGTATGTCCGAATTCATAGAATTCGAAAATCAGTAGGCGAGAAGTACCCGGATGACTTACTACTTCCGGCGAGATTCTGAAGTGCGCAGCCCATGCACGCTGCGCTATCCCATATTGCCCTGTAAGAGAATTCATGAATGGAAGTGAGGTGACGCAACTGACGCAGGTAGGTCACGTGACCATGATAAAATGGCGGATGTAGTACGTCCGAATTCCATTCGTACTTTTCACATTCATACTGTATAGAACGCACTTTTCTAACGGCCGAGTAGTATGTTTTAAATTCAAATGCAGTACCTACTGAGTAGTAGGCAGTTTCGGACACAGCCTTGCTCTTTGAAGCTCTGACAGCCATTTTGTTTCATGGCACACAGCATATACAATGCTATTCACCTTATTCTCAGCTGTCGAGCGGGCGCTGCCATTTGAATCTTTTTGTCTCGCGACTTCCGGTCACATTCACTTCCAGGGCCGGAGTGGGACTCATTTTCAGCCCTGGAGTTTCAAGCCAGACCGGCCCACCTCAGTTCAGACTGATTCCAATTCAGTTACTAATGGCACTATCACATCTTTTTCAAGAAAACTGCTGCTTTAGAAATTCAAATGTTCAACAGCCCTAACAGTATTTTATGTCTTAACAATAAAATCTAAAAAAAAAAAAAAAAAGATTTTTCAAGGGAGATTCGATCTCAGGTCTGCGACATTGAAATGCATTGTGCTTACCACTGGACCACATTGGCGCTATCAGGTAGAGTAAAAAATAACTAATGACTTGTGACCCTTAAGACACAGCACTACTTTCTTTTGATGGCTCAATCTTTTTCTCCTATTTTTAGATTTCTGATCAAGTTATGTCAGATTTATTAATGTAGTGAATCATTTGATTTTCATTGAGCAGGTGTATTATTCATTTTATTCGAATTCTTATATTCACTAAGGTGCCGCTGATTGGGGTCGATAGTTACATTACATCATCATCATTAACGTTAGTTAACCTGCAGGCTGCATTTTTCTCACGGGGCTGTGAGAAAATAAATAAAAAGAGCGGCACTGCGGCAAAATAATGATTAAAAAGAGAAAAGCTATGGTCAAATAAATAAATAGAAGAAAAAAGTGTGACTGCTGAGAGTGCAAGCAGCTAGGGACACCGGCCCTCGCGGCCAAAAAACAGACCGGCCCACCGGGAATTCTCCCGGTCCTCCCGATTAGCCAATCCGGGCCTGTTCACTTCCATTCATTTTTTGACGTTAACAACTGCTCGTTACGCTGCTTGATGTTGCAATTTAATATTTTCTTATTATATTATGCTACTTGGTCTGTGTAGTCATGCAAACATTTGTTTGTTGAGCAAGTAGTTTGGCCATTTTCTGCCGTTTATTATTCCTAGTCATTTCTCCCATAGGCGACTGAATCGGAAGTTCTAAGACAATCGCGAAAACAGGCGCACTTCCGCATTTTAGAATAAGGTCAATAAGCAAGCATTTGTTGTGGAGGTCTTAAAATATCAACAGACATATTGCAATTGTTGTGTTTTGCTTATAAATACTTGATAATTTTTTTTAGAATGATGTATTGTGAAGTTTGGTGCTTTTTAAAATGTTCATAATCTTCACGTTGTGTTGACGTGACGTCAGATATGTTTACGAATTTGGTTTTACTTTTACAAGTACAAAGCTGCAAATAGTGAGATTCACATTCTTACTGTTGAGCATGTATTTTGTTTTTCAACCAGTTGGTGGGGGTTGTGCTTCTGCTTGCCCATCCCCCACTCCTAAACAACAATCTTTTATTTATATGATCACCCTTTTTTATGTTTTTTATTATAAATAAACATTTATATTTGATGTATTTATGGCAAATTATTTATGACAATTTATGACTGCATTACTTGTAAAAAATGTTAATTTGCAAAACAATTCAGCAGACCGTGGGCGTTTTTTCGTGTATATTATAAACACATTCTTCCCTATTTGACGACAATAAATAAATAATTGAAGTGCACTTATTATAAACAATTCTGAACCCAGCTAGCTATTTTTGTGATGGCTCCGCCCCTTTCTTCCAGCCAGCCACTCATAAACTCTTGCCCTCTGAAGCTCTGGCAGCCATTTTGTTTCATGGCACACAGCATATACAATGCTATATCCTAGCATTTGTTGTGGAGGTCTCCAAATATCAACAGACATATTGCAATTGTCGTGATTTGCTTATAAATGCTTGCTAATTTTTTTTATAATATTGTATTGTGAAGTTTGGTGCTTTTTAAATGTAAATGTTCATAATCTTCACGTTGCTGTGTTGACGTGACATCAGATATGTTTACGAATCACAAAGAACAAAGCTGTAAATTGTGAGATACACATTATTACTGTTGAGCATGTATTTTGTTTTTCAACCAGTTGGTGGGGGTTGTGCTTCTGCTTGCCCATCCCCCACTCCTAAACTACAACCTTGTATTAATACAAATCACCCATTTTGATGTTTTCTTCATGAATAAACATTTATATTTGATGTGTATGTGTATTTGTGACATTATTTATGACAATTTATGACTGCATTACTAGTAAAAATGTTAATTTATAAAACTATTTAACAGACCAAGGGCATATTTTCTTGTATATTATAAATACATTTATCTCTATTTGAACACACAAAAAAACATTAAATAATTCAAGTGCACTTATTAAAACATTTTTGAACCCAGCTAGCTATTTTCGCGGTGGCTCCGCCCCTTCTTCCAGCCAGCCACTCCGAAACTCTCGCCCTCTGAAGCTCTGAGAGCCATTTTTGTTTCATGGCAGGGAGCTCGGCGGCTCTCATTTCAATGCTCTCAGAAGGGACTCGGTAAAAGGTAAGACACATTGTTTAAATATTATCTATTTACTTGCAGGAGGGAGCGTGGTGTTACAGCAGTGTGACATTTACTTCAAGCAGGTTCGCCAGAAGGACTCCGTCTGTGGCAAATGCTGAACTACATTTTAGCCAGGCTTTTTGCGTATTAGTTTTTCTCAAGTAGACACCCAAAGTGCGGCTGAAAAACGTCTGTTGTGTTTGAGACCCTATTATCAAGAGTGATTTTGAGGTAATCTCCACCCGATAAGTGTTGGATGATTATTTATCTCCCATTTTCGCTGGCTGACGGTTCCTCTATTGTATTGTGTTGCATCGCCATTTGAATGTTATTGAATGTAATTGTGAATTATTGACGTTTACTGCTTTAAACCGCGAGTTTCGTCGTATCACTTCGACTATTAGACATCACTCGATCGGTTTTAACGCTTTGTTTGCTAAGCAAGATTAATATAGCGTGTGAAGAGCGGATCTGTGTATTTTTGTATGCGCTTGGTTACGTCAAACCTCGTGAAGTATCGCAGTTTGGCGGCGCGGCGCGATATAGCTACTAGAAAGACATGCCTGTGTTCATTTGTGTGTGTTTTGTGAATTTAGATATGAATATAGGCGTAAAACATTGATCTAATTACAGATAAGTCATAAGGGAAATGCATTACAGTTTTTTTAGACAAACTGTTGTAATTTGGGCCCAGTTGTGGTTTATATTTTACTAAATGCATTTTGTAAATGCTCTTCAAATGTCTTTATTATGTGTTTTAGCACACATGTATTTTATCTTCTATGTTTGTGGTGATTAAAAATGACACAATTTTTACTAATAACATTTTGTGTGTTTTGGGTGCTCATTTACACGATAAATGTTTTGGGGGGATTGTAAACGTTTTTGAAAACCATTACCATTTACTTGTAAACGGAGAAACTGCGATTTTGTAAAAGCATTTGCATGACTTAAATTACGTGTTCACGCTATAGGCATGTATAGGGTCATATAAGAAAGGCCTGGCGCCATCTTGATCTGTTTATTTCCAAGAACTCAAAGAACTCTCGCGATAACCTGAAAATCGATCTTGTTCGTTTAACTTGGAAGAACGAACTCTGAAGACATCGAAAAACACAAAACGATAAAATTATATTCTGCGATCCTCCATTTGATGACCTTTACACTTTTTAACGGAAAAAAATTTAACGTTACAACGTTCGTAATATGAATGAACGTTTTTCCATTTAATGTATATCTTCAAATGCCTTACAGCATGAGGTTACTTTGCACAGTGCAAATAAAGCTTATTTTAATATGAATTTCAGCAATTAAAGGTCTTTCCATAGGTTTACGCCTTTTAAAATATATTTATGTAAAGATCTACTTTAACCGTGTCATGTTCGCGCACGTGTGAAAGTTCTAAAATAAATGAGTTGTAAATAATGTAAATTGTAAATAATGTTCATTATAGATGTGCTGCTGCCATTTTGTACTGCGCTGCCCTCCTCTAGCTGAAATGACGTCTCAGACTAAAGGTTGATTTCTAGTTATGCATCAATCGCACACGTATGCTCTGGGGCAGCATAGCCCTCGCCGTGGCTGACGCACACCTTTCAAAAAATGTAACTACGCGTCGCAATAACAATAACAAGTGTCGAGTCTGTGAAGTAGCTTTAGATGGAAACTATTGTTATGATTAAATAAGTACCTCCGAAGAAACACGACACAGAGGAACATAAAAACCTACTGCCAACTAGTGTTTTGGAAGTGTTATTGCAGAGCAACACAAACAGTGCTCAGAAGTATAAATGCACGACTACGTGCAAGGCAGGCGCCGTGGGTCATGCCGATCACTCAACACAGTGGTATAAATCAGCCTTTAAAGCGAGTATTGTGCTCATTTGATGCTATGTGTCTACGTTATCAAGGACACATTTGGGTTCTTCCACGCGACCTTTGTACTTGCGTTTGTATTGAACTTTGTCGATTAATGACATTGCATGAATACATGAACGCAAGATTGCTTAAAAACTAATATTAAGGCCATGTCCACACTATGACAATTTTCTTTTAAAACATATTTTCCTCTCCGTTTTTGCCTTCCGTCCACTCTGAGACAGCGTTTTTTGAAAATAAAACATATCTTTTTGAAAACGCTATCCAAAGTGGTTAAATATTTTCTTGTTGCAGTGTGGACTGTGAAAACGATGGCTTTCGAAGTGGGTGATTCATTTTAGTCAAGTGAAACAATTTATCAAAACATGGAATTTTTTTTTCTTGTATGTTATAAACAGTCATTTTTTGACATATTTTTAAAGGATTAATGTCAGTTTGTACATGCTCCATATTGCTTTTCTTTAAAGGACATGGAACATTTAATGGTGATTTATACTTCTGCGTCAAATGCATGCTTATGCACGGTCGCATACCCCTCGTCGACGCTGACGCATACCTTTCCAAAAATGTAACAATATGTCACATCAACACGTAGCACAAGCTCTTGGATTGGTCAGCTTTGTAATGCTGGTGATTGTGAGGGTGGGCGAGAGCCGCACAAACCCATTGGAGAGAGTGTTTACAAGTGTCGAATCCCGTGAAGGAGCTACAGATGGAAACTGTTGTTCTGTTGTTTTGTGTTTACCTTAAGATTAAAATTGTTGCACGTCCCCTGGCTCCTGCCTCAGAATGAGCGAGTTTTAGCTACTTGTACATTAAGGTTTCTTTTAGAAACAAATAAAAAGCAAAGAAATACGACTGCCAGCTAGCGATTTGGAAGTGTTGTTGCAGAGCAACACAAACAGTACGCAGAAGAATAAATGCACGACAACGTGCAAGGGATGCGCCATGGGTTATGCCGATCACTCGATGCGGAAGTATAAACCAGGCTTAAGTTGTAGCTTTTTTTCAGCGGCAGCAGCAGATGTCAGTTGCGTTACAGACCAGACATTTTCAGAGTGACTAAAAGTAAATAAATGGCAAGCGGATTTAATGCTAGTAAAAGCTTCTGCGCATGCACAGAACATGAACGAGAGCGTTTTTAGCTGTTTAAGTGTGGATGACCTTTTTTTGGAAATAACTGAAAATTATATTGTGGATATGAGGCCTTTTTAGATGAAAACATGTTGTTCAAATTTACCTGGATTAGTGTAGACATAGTCCAAGAAATGGCCTGTGTTTGCTTTTTGTTATTTTTGTAAAGCATTCATTTGAATGGGAATTGTTTTGACAACCTTGTTGCCAATACAAAAGAGGGTAGTCGCGATACTGGAATTCGATACCAATTGAAACTGAAATTTAAAAAAACATCCGTTTCCAGTGAACATTTGAGCGCTGTGGTGCCCGTTCTTAAACGGCGCTATTTGCCATTGTGTTCACGTGCTCAACAGAAATGACTGTGATTGGCCGTGAAGGTCATCGGTTCACCAAACTCACCGCTGTTTACTGTGTGTAACCAAACATACAGAGACACTAGAGCGCATTTTAAAACCGTGATTCATCAGCGGATCGCATTTATGTAAGCTTATGAACAAACCAGCTGGTCGAAGTGACATTTTTTTTACATTTCAGTACCGATTGTTATCGGATTCCAGTAACATGACAACCCTAATACAAAAACTGATTGAAAAATGCAAATTTTAATTTTAAACTGCTTCTTTGTTGTTTAAAATATAGGGTATGTTTATATGTGATAGGCTATTATAAATGCAATATTTTTTCTATATTATTTTTTATACTATACTAATTAATACTAGGCATTTGCTAGAGTGATGTTTTTTGGTCGTTTCGGTGCATTTTAAGTCAGCATTTAAAGTCATAATCTAAAGCCACAGTGGATCAAATGAATTTTACTATTGCCATGAATGTGGGGTGGGGTACACTATTGGCTGAAAGACTTCCCCTTCCCCTCCCCCAACAAATGAACCAGTATAACCACAAAAACAATGGCCCTGCACATTAACATCAATTTATGCACATCCTATATTACAAACTGAGTAATCCTCCATAGCAATAATCAACTGCTGCTTTGTTTTGCTTGGAAACTAGTGTGGTCAGAACCAATGTTTATTGGTCTACATTCTCTGAAATCCTCAAGCAATGAACTATTGGTTTCTGAAAGGTTGTCGACAAACCACATCATGGCTTATTAACATAAAGTTGGCCTAATTTTAACTTCATGTGACGCCATTACCAGGGGCCAGGACACACCAAACCAACAGTCAGGTCAGCCATCGGGCTTTGTCATTCCGGCTAGTTTGTTTGTGTTCCACACGTTGCCTCTTGTCGGGTTAATATTGGCCCGATTTATCATGTAGAATCCGCGTCTGGTCGACCGCTGAAGTGAGCGCTTTTATGGTTATTCGGCAACGAATCAGAACGTGAGTGTGACATAGCAAGTAAACAGATCAAATAAAGGAGCAGCACAAAGAGGCCGGCTGTATTTTCTGTAGATTTCTGAAATATTTGCAAACAATGTGGATTAATAGTATCAGACATATTTACAAGAGTAAATCCTTCTGTGGTGAGTGACAATTACTGTCATTATGTTACTGAATACTGCTTTCTTTATGCTTTGCACACATGCGTCGAACGTTCTGGTTTCCCGTTGGGAATGAGAAAATAGACTACTGCCTCCTGCCTTGCAGAAAGACAAATTCTCCCATGCAGGCGGAGTGTTTATTGTTTGTCCATTTGGTGTGTCCACATGCAGCTTTTTGGTCCAGGCAGAACATTTTGCGGCCATGTATTGTAGTGTAGAGATTAGGGTTGGGACCATAGATGATGCCATCGTCCACTGATGGCCGATAGACATCCCGATGCTGAGCCGTCATCGCAATCCTCCACCCCTGTCGCAGCTGCAACCCGCTCGCGAAAAATACATATTTAGTTTACACTAATACATTCTAAAATGGCATTTTAGAACGAAAATTATCAAAAAAATGTCCACACTGGTGTTTCATCTAGCATATCTGAAAAGATCTCCCTCCACACTATACCGCTGAAAACGCACATCACGTGACCACACAGTCATGCACTGCAGCATATCTGAGCTCCAGGCAGTCAGCGGGTGCTTTGAGCATGAAACCCCAGAGAGCAGTGCACGTTGGACAGTTTAGTAAGGATGTACCACTGGATCGCGTCTCTAGTTGTTAAAGGTGATATTTAATTATTAATCTGGTCTCTGTCTAACGACTCTTCTGTCTTTTGAGTCTATCAGGTAACGTGTCACAGCGTCAGTACACTGCTTCAATCTTTCGCTTTCACGCTTGTACTTAGTAATTTTAGTGAAAACCTCAGATACTGTTGGTTGGTTCCTGTTGGTTGTGCACCTTTTTTAATAACCAAGTTTGCCGATGCCATTATATCAACACCGATCACTCTGCCTTTTCAGTTCCGAGGAAAAAGTGATTGACAGGTGGTAATTTGTGTGTAACTTGTTTATTTATTTATCATTTGGTTATGAGTAAAACAAATACTATGCGGGTCAGGTAGTTGAAAGGGTTACAAATAATAAGGCTACAAATATTTAATTTGTTATGAATTAATTCCACCGCCACTTATGACGACGATACCATCGTCCATCACATTAGACATCGTACGATGCCAACTTGGTCGACATCGCCCAACTATACTCTCAAACAAACACAAGACACCTGAACACCAGTGCTTTTTAATTCTCTCCATAAATAAAACTTGTATTGGAACTGCTGCAATGTTTTGTTAGGTTGTAATCCTCTGAGAAAACGTTTGATGATCACCAAGCAATGACAATGGAGCGAATGCAAAACATGTTGAAAATGCTGAAGGAAGCGATGCGATCACCCTTTTCCCGCTCTTTTAAATGCAATATATGACTGACTTAAAATTTACCTGGTTCTGGGATACATCAGCCTTCCAAAGTAACTTAATTCTACACCACAGATGTTGACTTTTTGGCATCAAGTCCTCCTGTGCTGAACTCATTATCCCTGTCTACACAAGCTATTCAGACCCGGTTTACACTAAGGGCCTACTCACACTATGCCATCCGTACCTTGCCCAGGCCTGTTTCCCGGATCATTTGAGAAGTGTGATTGCGCTGAATCGGGCTCAAGCACGGTTCACTTGGCCGGCCCTGGCCCGGTTGGAAGAGGTGTGCCTGAGCGCGGTTCACTTGGGCTTTGGCACGGTACGCTTGTGTGTGAGTGCAAAACGCGCCAAAGCCCGAAACTGAAAGCGAGACATGACTTTTACGGGGTTTTTTCATATGGATTTATTAATCATTCTTTACTGTTCAGTGAACGCAAACTGCCGTAGTTTATTAAAGACGAGAACTCCTCACTGCACAACAGCTGCGCGGCTTCAGCAGACCTCCTCATTCCTGCAGCACGAGAGCTTTATGATTGTTTTTGTGCGCCAAAAGTGGCGGATCTGTTCTGCGAAATATCTGTCTGCGTGTCACCGCATCCCTAAGTACTGTTTGGCGAAAAATATTTGACTGCATGTCACTGCATAACAGACGACTGAAACGATATAACTAGAGAAATCTCCACTGTGCTGCTAAGTGAGAGAGCGCTTCTCACTGAACAGCGCAGCAGCGATAACGTAAGCGTGTCGAGGCCCATTTGTGGTGTGAGTGCGGGCCGTCGGGGGAGACGGGAGGGGGACAAGCGTGCTTTGGCCTGGTTCGAGGCAACTGTACCTAGTGTGAGTACGGCCTAATACTCACGGATGCACTCTGTTTAGGCGTGCTGCATTATGATTGGTTCAAATAGCATACTGTGAGAAAATCGCGCTGTAAAGCGATTTAGAAATCGAATTAGAAATTCAATGAATCACACAGCTCTTGTATGTATTACTATTGAACATCCAACAATATCATTTTAATCAGCATGTTTTTCTATCTTTAGATTAATTGACCCAAAAAAGAAAATGACTTTTTAGTTCTAATGTCCATTGTGGTGCCATTAGTATGACTTACAAAAGATCAGTGTGTACCTGTGGTTTGGCACATTTCAGAATCTAAATATTAACAAAAAGTAGATGTATAGCTAAAAATGTTTGCATACTTCCCTTATGCCTGCAGCATGCAGTTCAAACACTAATCAAACACAGCTGCCTCTAATCTTCAGCTGATCCTCAACACTTTGATTACCATTTTCAGGTGTGCTTGATTAGGATTGGAGCAAAACCAGACGGGCCATTGACCTTAAATTCAGTGTTCCGTCTGGTCTATTCACCACAACTACAAATTTGAATAAAGACAATGCATCCTTAAAAGCTCAATTTGCATTTGACTTTTGAACAGGGTATATGAAAGGGACTGCTTCAGGATCTTTTAGCTTGTCTTATGCAGTGGTTGTTTACACCAAGTATAAACATCTGTCTCAGGTGGGCAGGGCAGCAGGCGTGTAAACAGGCTTTGAAAGATCTTTAACTTTGCAAAAAGGTGTGAAAACCAGAGTGGCGACACTTTTATGACAACTCTGTGTCATTTATAAGTGATTCCACTTGCATAAAGACAATAGTACATTTATATTGTTTTTTCTTAGACATAGCTACTATGCGGTTCTGTGTAATAGAAGTAGATTTTGTTGACAGAAATAATGTCCAGTATAGAAAATAAAGTCATGGTGCAGTGTAAAAATAATGAATATTGTGTATGACTTCCATTAGCTTTGAGGAATGCATTAATACATCTCTGCTAGAGGTGTGAACCTATACTGGTCTCACGGTTCGGTTACGATTATCATGCCATCGATTCGGTTCAATTCGATATCTTGGTGCATCACAGTGCATTGACGATGCTTTCCATACACAGTGTTGTATTTTGGTGGGTGGCTATAATAAGCTGTCTGTATAAACACACACAGCACCACACTGTCTCTCATTCACACACATACACAAACATAGAAAGCTCCAAACAAATGCACACACACACACACGCCACGCGCGCTTGCTTGATCGCTCCTTTGGGAGCGATATTGTGAGTCCGCCCACTCCTGTTAAAATTACACCAGAGTTACCGAACGCTCCCGCGCTTTACTTGGAAATTTATTCCTGTGCCGCATGAAATCTGGTCGGGTCCCACGACAATGCACAGGTACAGCTGCAAAAGTCACGCCAGCAGCCGAGAGGAAAAGTCTCACCAGCAGGTGAAATGGGCCACAGTGAGAGAGAGAGACAGAAATGGAGTACTTTCATTCCCTCAATCGCAGAGAAATAGGGGCTTCTGCTGTAATTTTCCATGAAAGACTGTACAGAAATCACACACACGCAGTGAAATTGTGCACAGTTAGCGGCCGGAGTATTATAAGTACCCGCCCTCACCTCCCTCGCAACAGAGTGCATATGAGGTGAATGACATCAGTACATAATAACCGGTTCTGATTATTACTGAACTGATACCGAATTGTCCGCATCTGCATCGCGGTGCACCGAAGAAACAATTAATTTTGACACCCCTGATCTCTGCAATAACTCAAATAACCTATTAATAAAGTCATCTGGAATGGCAAAGAAAGCGTTCTTGCAGGACTCCCAGAGTTCATCAAGATTCTTTGGATTCATCTTCAATGCCTTCTCCTTCATCTTACCCCAGACATCCTCGATAATGGTAATTTCTGGTGACTGGGCTAGCCAATCCAGTTCTGACTGTTTGTATTAAGTACAAAATTGTACTACAAATAGTATGTAATATAAATATATCAATACATTTTAATACAAGAATTCTTGTGATGTGAACCAAAATCTAATGGCATATGGAATGCATTGTCAATGCACCGAGATATCAAATTGTACTCAATTGAATGAACTAAACTATGAGACCAGTGTATGTAGAGTACGGCTCAGTGTGCATTTATGTCCATTTCCACTTTCAAAAGTTACCAAAAAAGCAAACCTTGCTATTTTTTTGGCACCCTATGCAAAGGGTATTTAGAACAACAGAATGGTACCAAAAGGATGTCGCTGGACTCGCTGCTGAACGCTGTTGGTTTACAGAAAATCGTCACCTATGCATGCAACAAGCCAGGAGAATGACAACACAGGAAATACAATTTTTAAATACACAGCCGAGACACCGTAATAATAAATATGAGCCACCCCTGAGCTTAAACAAACCTTGTCATCTTCTTATAACATGCCAAAAAGCAAGAACAGAATCTGTTGTTTGCTAAATTCTTCTTTATGGGGGTGTCTTAAAGCATGTGGAAAGCAGTTTTGCTTTCTCTATTTGCGTGAGCTTGTCACGCGTCTATATTTAAAATAAGGAACTTAATTTCATGATAATGACTTGCACATGATTATTGAAGTGCTTCTCATTCATTTAGAAATGGACAAACGTGAGAGTGAAGAGTGGAAAAAATTCAAAAATGATTTTTTTAGCAATCTAATACCCAAATAAACTGCAATTTTTGATTTATTATCATTACCTATTGGTCTATTACAAGAGTGGCCAACATGTTCCTGGAGAGCCACCCTCCTGCAGATTTCAGTTGCTACCCATATCAAACACACCCGCCTGTAATTATCACGTGGTGTTCAGGTCCCAATTAATTGGTTCAGGTGTGTTTGATATGGGTAGCAACTAAAATCTGCAGGAAGGTGGCTCTCCAGGAACAGGGTTGGCCACCCCGGTCTAATTTATAAACTTGGAATGACAGAATTATTTTTTATTTTGTCTGTATCTTTATTTTAGATTTTTTAACTAGAGTTACTAGAGTCACAGTGTGCTCGTGAAGAATAAAGATGAGAGGTTTGTGCTGACTGCATATGTACTGCTATTGAACACAAATAAGGCCTATGCTGGTTTTGGGTTTATTGTTATGTAATTGTTAATATTTCGGAGACTGTGTTTAATTATTTAGCTTGCTTGTTATTTTTGTAATTACAGACGTTCTATGTGTTTGTTCAGTTATACAAACTGCTTTTATATAAACTGTAAAATAGATCAGTGGGCCGTTCACATATCACGTCTTTTGCATGTGCAAGTTTATTTCGAGTGATGAGCTGCTTGCATGTGCAAATAAAGCCTGGTTTATACTTCTGCGTCAAGTGACCGGCGTAACTCACGGCGCAGGCAACGCGCGTGGTTGTGCATTTATACTTCTGCGCACTGTCTCTGTTGGTCTGCATTAACAGTTCTGAAACGCTAGTTGGCAGTGAGGTGTAAATGTTCCTTTGTGTCGAGTTTCTTCGCTTCTGTTTTGCTTTTCCTGAACACTTCCGGGATGTACAAGTGACTCAAACTCGCTCATTTTGAGGCAGGAACCGGCGGACGTGCAACAACTTTAACTATGAGGTAAACACAAAACAAACTTTCCATCCTGAGCTTTCCATACGGGACTCCACACTTGTAAACAATCGCTCGCGCCATTCGCACGGCTCTCGGTCCCACCCAGACTCGTCAGCACTACCAAGCCGACCAATCACAGAGCTTGCGCTACGCGTTGTTGCGACGTGTAGTTACATTTTTTGAGAGGTGCACGTCAGTGATGCCGACGGCCACGGCGAAGGGCTATGCGTCAGCGGCATAGCATACGCCGGCGTTTGACAGAAGTATAAATCAGCCTTAAGGAGTGACGTGCACATGGCGTCAACTGGCCGTAATGTTCCTCTGCTGAGTGACTTTGACAAGGCACAGACATAAAAGAGATCCATGGAATATACACACATTTCAATTAGATACCTCTCCAAACACCTTTTTTTTCCTGTTTAATCATAAAAAATAAATAGCACATTTCTGGACACTCAAATCGTCTGACACATTTTTGGGGGAATCCCATCCACCACCATTGTGCAGCATCCACCAGGATGACGTGTCGGCAGCCATATTGCGCCAGGCCGCATACCAGCTGATTGGTGAAGAGGAGATAGATTGATGAAGCCAGTTAAGATATGGAGATGGTTAGGAGGCCACGATGGACGGAGGCCAGTGGGCAAATTCGGCCAGGATGCCGGGGCTAAATCTCTATTCTTTTTCGAAGGACAGATTGGAATTTTTTAATGACCACAGAGAATCAGGGCTTTGGTTTAATGTTTCATCCAAAAGATGGCGCTCACTGAGCAGTATAGAGTCCCCGTCAATATACTGGGCGTTAAGACAAGAGAATCAAAAATTAGGTTTTTTTTATCTGTGAACCATCCCATGCTTAGTTTTTTGTATATAAAGCATCAGTTTTGTTAAAGTGCTTCTCATGCGATTTGGGAACAACCCATATGGATTAATATTTTCCTTTTTTTGAGAATGACATCAACAGCAACTTTCTGTTGTACACCACACTTGCCAATAGAGTACTGCTGACAATGGATACATGAGCCTGATTGAGGTGAGCTGTACCAATCTGTACAGTACAGTACTGACCTGAACCATTAAGCTATGTTACCCTTCTGACCTCATTCTTAAATGTAGAGGATTTGAAGTGTTTTGACCTGGTGGTTTAAAATTTTATCCTCTATCACCAAAAGTTAAGTCTGAAGGCAAAACTTTTACACCCGATCCACATTTCGTCTTATACACCTTCATCTGTTTCGGTTGGTTCTGAAATTGTCAGTCAGCTGTCAACAAATCAGACTTTATTCCAGCATTTGCATCACAATCTGTTCTTCACATACTAGCCTTGACTGAGAGCTGGATTCGTTCACAGGACTCAGTCACTCCGTTCTCTCTAGAAACTTTGCAATCACCCACACTCCACGCCCGATTGGGTGGCAATGAAGGACTGGTTTTCTAATTTCTAATGATTGTAAATCAGGGGTCTCAAACTCAATTTACCTGGGGGCCGCAGGAGGCAAAGTCTGGGTGAGGCTGGGCCGCAAAAGGGATTTCACAAAAAAAAAAGTCCTCAAATGTCATTATTAACAGTTTTAATTATTTTTTCAGAACATGAAGTGTCCTGAACATTAATAGAACATTGAGTGAAGATTATGAACAGTTCTTCTGAACATGGCATCTTTTGCCTACTCCTTACTGCCAGAGACTTGACAGCGCTTCTTCTCACTAATCTGAACCACATTTGGCTTTAGAGCGGAAGCAGTTGAGACCCTCAGAATGGCTTGAAGATGATCATCATTAAGTTTAGACCTGTACTTTGACTTATTGAAGTTCAAGGTGGAGAATAATTTCTCACACAAATATGTGCTCCCAAAAAGGCCAAGTCCTAGGGAAAAAAGTGGGGGAACTCACTCAAAACTTCCATTCCCTCACCTAAAAAAAAGGCGTATATATGTATAAATAAAACACCCCCACCCCACTCCAGTCACATCAGTCTGTACCAGTCTGTATCTACCTATAATATATATAAGACAGGGCTCGAAATTAACATTTTTACTTGGTAGCACCGGTGCTCCCAACTTCAAATATTTAGGAGCACCAAAATAAATTTAGGAGCACCAGAAAAAATTTAGGAGCACCCACCAAAAATGATTGAGAACCGCTGCAAATTGCTTTTTAAGGGATTTATTGTATTTTAAAACAACATCAATAGGACTGACAAAAACCAGAAACAACTATCTAACTAATGCTGCGAAGACATTGATATTTGTGTGCAATAATTCCAAAATGAATGTCTAATAATTATAGAATATTAATGATGATGAAAATGACAATAATAGTAAAAATGAATTACATTTCTCATTATGATACTGCCTTGAATGTGCATGAATGTAGGTTATCTGTTACTTAATAAAAAATTATTGATTATTTTTAAAAAAAGATTATAATAAATCATTTAATTCAATGATGAAAGCTGCAAAGCAGTCATCAGTAAATAAATAAAAAAATAATATACACCTCAAAAAAGAATAGACAAAAGAAAGAAAGTAAAGTCTCACTTCTATCACTCTTTAAAAGTTTTGGTTTCAGTTTGTGTCAATTTAAAGGTTCAGTCTGGGATGATCTTCATTTTTCTGTGTTAGTGGAAAAGCTGGCGAGTCAGCCGACCCAATTTATGAGCAGGCAGCGCAGGATTCTTGCGATGACCACCGGCGCAATACCGCTGTTTGTTATGAAACGCAGTTTCAGTGTAAACATAGTAAAGGCGAGCTTTTTTGGCGATGATATGTACAGTATTAGATTCGACTTTTAGCGGACATTTGCGCTGAACACGCAGTGAATGCAACGCATGGAGATTCGTGCGCCTTCTCCATGAAGCGCGTACTCGATTGATCTCATCTGCTGGATCATTATTCACCACGTGACGTGTCATGATCGCTCTCATCTGCACCTCAATTTTAGGTGGGGTTTGCAAACCTGTGTGCTTTAAGTTTTTACTCTTCTGCCGTTTGCATTTCCCGTGGTCATAAAAGCTCCTTCCCTGTCATCTGACAGCGCAATACCTTGAGTGATTGACAGCTAATATGAACCAATATAGCGGCAGGGAAGAGCGATTCCGCACGTTTTTACAAAAAATCAAAACAGGTCGCACTACAACCATTATCAGCAGTCGCACTAATGCGCCCAAATATATTATGAGGTCGCATAGATTAATTTTCGGGTGCATATGCGACCAAAATGGTCGCAATTTCGAGCCCTGTAAGATGCAGGCTGTAGCTAAGTGGCCGGCAGGGGCGGGAACAGCTTACCTTGGTTCTTCCCGCCCGTCACAGCGTCTAACAAAGGGGCGGGGTGCGTGGTGACGTCACCGGCATCCCCACCCCTTTGTTTACACGGCGGGCGGGGAATGCCAGTGACCGCTGTGTACGGATAGAATCAGCGGAGCGGGAAGCGCTCGCTCTCCCCGCTCCGCTGATTCTGTCAGTGTACAGCGGTCGGCGCGGGCCACAAAATATTGCACTGAGGGCCGCAAATGGCCCGCGGGCCGCGAGTTTGAGACCCCTGTTGTAAATGCTTCAATTATGCTCACTTCACCAATAATACCTCATTTGAATACCATGCAGTCTCTATCACTTCTCCAGCTAAGTTTCACATTCTGGTCGTTTACTGCCCTCCTGGTCATTTGGGTGCATTTAATGGCTGTCCAATTGGACAACAATCAGGGCAACTAAGAGCATGGCGCAAAACAAATGTCCCCGCGTACATTAAGGGCGTACTCACACTATGTACAGTTGCCTCGATGCGGGCCAAAGCACGCTTGTCCCCCCGACGGCCCGCACTCACATTGCAATTGGGCCTGGGCACGCTTGCGTCATCGATGCTGTGCTATTCAGTAAGCGCTCTCCCTCAGCACAGTGAAGATTTCTGTAGTTATATCGCTTTAGTCCTTAGGGATGCGGTGACACGCAGTCAGATATTTCGTCGAAAAGATCAGGGGCCTCATGTACGAAGACTTGCGTGGAAATCTTACTAAAACATTGCGTACGCACAAAGCTGTAAATGTGCGTACGCAGAAAAAATTTCAGATGTATGAAACACTGCGTACGCCGAATCTCACGCATATTCTTTTGTACATCCGAATGAACGTGAAACTGAGCGCAACATGCACGAGCGCAAAACCCCTCCCTGCCTCCTCCCCCGTATGAATATGCTAATGACTATGCTAATGGCAAAACCCAACGAAAAAGCAACGGCAAAATCAAACAAAAAGAGAAACTTTGAACAGAATGTGAATTTGAGGTGCTGCTTTCGGAGGTAGAACGGAGAAAAGCGGTGTTATTTGCAAGTTTGTTCTCCGGAATTAACAACAAAAGAAAAAAATAGAGTGGGAGAATTTAGCTGATACGGTTAACACAGTTGGGTCTGAACATCGCACTGAGTGCATTTAAAAAAGAAATAGTGTGGTTTATATCTGTAAAATGTTGCAGTTCCCTTAGCAGTCTCAGTGGCGCACCTCATAAGAAGCATATGATCATGTACTGACATGTTCGAGCACAAACTCGGTTCGAATCCAGCGTCTGATGAATTCTTTCTTTTTTTTCCCGCTACATATCAGATTTTGCCCACTATTTATCACGAGAAAGACAAGTAGGAATCATTAATAAGTTTGTGCATCATATTTTATTTGCACATTTATTGAATGGAAATGTTTCTGATTCACGCATGCAAATTTATCTTCAGATAGTGTCTTTATAGCAATGTGCGTGCAGTAGATAGCTCAGATTACATTGGGAAAACAGGCGACCGCTGCAAATTGTGCTTTAATGTTTAGCTGGTCAACTGTATGGTATGGAAATCTTACATACCTACTATATGAACCCGTCTCATACAGCTGCCATTGCAAGGATCAGACACTTTGTAGAGAAGAATTTAACACAACTGCCTCTAGGAGTCGCCAATGGAAATAAAACAGACATGCACAAAAAATGTGCGTACGCCTGCCAGAAAGCTGCCGTGAACCTGCGCACATTCCCACGTTCAGTTCATTGTTAGTAAATCCAAACGTGAGCGATTCTGAGCGTGAAACCTGGCGTACGCAAAGTTTTTGTGCGTACGCAGCGTTGATACATGAGGCCCCAGCCACTTTTGACACTTGTAAGCAATCATAAAGTCCTCGCTGCAGGAATTAGGAGGTTTGCTGAAGGTGCGCATCTGTCGTGCAGTGAGGGGTTTGTGTCTTTAATAAACTATAGCAGTTTGCGTTCACTGAACCGTAAGAATAATTAATAATCCCTATGAAACAGTACTTTAAAAGTCACGTCTCGCTTTCAGTTTCGGGCTTTGGCGTGTTTTGCACTCACACACAAGTGTACCGCGCTCTGACACACCTCTTCCAACCGGGCCAGGGCTGGCCACGCGATTCAGCGCGCTCACACTTCTCAAACGATCCGGAAAACGGGCATGGGCACGGTACGGATAGCATAGTGTGAATAGGCACTAAAAGATATCAAGCCCAGCTTGCATCGTTTGCCTTCCAATTTCATTCAGCCAAAATCCTATACTACCAAAACAAATTCAACAGTATTTCAGACACTGCAAACTATTCAGTACATCTAATACTCTGATCTGTCCTCCTCCACCACTTCCTTGTAAGCTGATGGTTTGGCCTTGTTTTTCACAAAAACAATCCAAACTTTGCCGATCTGCCCATCTCACAACTTGCCCTCTGGACCCGATCTCCTCCTACATCCTTCTGGAGATTTATCTGGTCATAGTGCCAGCCTTACCATACATTATCAACACTTCACTCCATGTTGGTACATTTCCAACCACTTTTAAGCAGGCCAAGTAATGCCGATGCTCAAAAAAACATCAGGAAACATCTCAATGGTTGAAAGTTACAGACCAGTCTCTCTCCCTCCTTTTATTGCCAACACACTGGAAAAGGTTGTCTAAAACCAAATGTTCACATTTTAACGCAACAAATTGCTTGATGCAAACCAGTCAGGTTTTAAATGTGGACATTCCACTGAATCTGCATTACTCTGTCACTGACGCCCAGCGGATTACCAAAGCAGGTTCTAAATAATCTGTTCTTCGTTTACTGGACCTATCTGCTGCTTTTGGTATTTTGAATCATCACAATCTACTATCCACCCTTCCCTCAGTGGGCATCACTGGAACCCCACTCTGCTGGTTGGAGTCTTACCTCACCGGCAGATCATTTAGGATTGCCCGTAGAGGAGAGGTATCCAAAGCTCATCAGCTGGTCACTGGGTAACTAAGAAATCTTGTTCTTTGTCTTCTTCTATTTTCTATTTAAACCACATCAGTGGAAACCATCATCAAATCACATGGTTTCTCTGACTATTGTTATGCTCTATCGTTTGTTTCATCCAGATGACCCAACTGTAGCTGCAAGGGTCTTGCATTACCTAGAAAATATCTCCTCTTGGATTGAAGACCATCACCTACGCTTAATCTGGCAAACACTGAACTTCTTGCCTTCCCTGCAACTCCACACTTTAAACACAATTTCTCAGTCCAACTGGGATCACCTACGATTAGCCTATGTAATTCAGTAAGGAATCTTTGGGTAATCCTGCATGATCAGCTCTCTTTCAAGGAACATATTGCTAACACAGCTCGATCATACAGGTTTGGATGAGAACATTTTTCTACATCAGGAAAATAAGACCCTTCTTAACAGATCATGCTTCACAAATTTTAGTCCAAGCTCTTGTCATTTCAAGGCTGGGCAGTGCTCTACTAGCTGGACATCTTGCACCATTAAACCTCTACAGATGATCCTAAACACTGCAGCTTGTCTGGTCTACAAAGAGCCCAAGGGAGCCCATGTAAAACCTCTCTTTATCTCTCTGCGTTAGTTACCTGTTGGGGCTTGTATCAAGTTAAAGTCATTGATGCTTGCTTACAGAACAGCCACTGGCACTGCACCCTCTTACCACCACCTGCTCCTGAAAGTCTACATCTTCTCCAGTAGCCTTCAATCAGTGAGATAACACCACTCTGTGGTACCATCACAGAAAAGCTATAAATCGCTTTCCAAAGCCTTTCATTCAATGTTCCTTGCTGGTGGAATGATCCTCCCATTCCCACAAGGACTGCCGATTAATTAATATCATTGAAACAATAACTAAAAACTCGCCTCTTTCGAAATTACCTGAATCCCTGTGAACAAAACTAGGACCTCTTCTTCTCCCCCCATACCAGAAGAAAGCCTCAAAACATTATGCAATTCTGAGTGTGCCACTCACCTGTGAGTGGGCTTGACAAACCACCTGTTAAAAAAACAACCTTTCGTTTCTCTGTCATTTGAAATGACACTTGCGCTAGTTTTTGCAAATTTGCAAGGTTCTTCCTTGAAGGTTCTTCGTTGTCCATAGGGCTGGGCAGTATCACAAAAATCTAAAAATCTAGGTTTTTTATAAAGTTTGATCGATTCACGGTTTACGATTTCGATTTCGATTTTTTTATTTATTTTTTTTTATTTGTGTAACTAGTCAACTTAAAACATTACAACAACATGACTGAAGTAACACTCTCTTTATAAGTAACTTAAACCATCTGGTTAAGGAAGATTGTATTTTTAATGGCCATGCCATACATAAATTAGTCAAAAACAACAAAGAAATTCACAAGTTAAATATCATTGCAAAAGACGTCACGAAACACCAAAACACATTTTTTGCGTTATTTCAAGAAAAATCGTACTTCCTGTTTGAAACGAATTTTCGAAGCTGCGTCACGGTCATGACATAATAGCGTTGTATTCCAGCGTGCAGACTGGGCGTCTGTGCCAGAGTGAGTCTTATTACGTCTTAAAGTGTGATGCATTAATGCATGAGTAAGGCTTGGTTAAAACCAATCAGCGTGCTTTATTGTGCAACTTCATTAATATTCATTAGTGTCACCGTGTTTAATAGTAACCAATCCCTTTGTGTTTTTCCAATGCTTTACTTGCATTGCTCTACTCTTCAGCAAGTTGGCTTGACTTTTAAGCAATTCCTTAGTGCTGCTTTTAATGTTTTTTAGGTGCAAAGATGCATGGATGTCTCCTAAATATACGCATTTGTTGATTTATTTTGTTAACAAATTACAGAAAGAGGCAATTAAACATATATTGTGCCTCTTCAGGATGGAACTGAATAAATTTACAATCCGTATATGCCGTATTTTGTGACTGATCAGCATGTGAACAGATGGGCCTGTTGTTGGTCAATAGAAAACAATAGTAAAACTGTCTTCCGTTTTCAAAATAAGAGTCTTGCATACATAGTTAGTTTAATTTAAACTAAGACAAATAGTTATTGTTTTCTCAGTAGGAAGCTTTGTGGCTTATCAAACACAGCCTGGGGCGTCTATAGTAATGATCCCAGAGCAACATCAGTCTATTATGGCTGGTGCAGCTCCTCAGGTCCAGATGACTAAGAATGTGACCTAAAGACTGATTTATACTTCTGTGTCAATCGCCGTGGCCGTCGCTGACGTGCACTTCTCAAAAATTGTAACTACACGTCACAACGACGCGTAGCACAAGCTCTGTGATTGGTTGGCTTGGTAGCGCTGACGAGTCTGGGCGGGACTGAGAGCCACGTGAAAGGCGCGAGCTGGACGCAAGCCCAATGGAGCGATTGTTTACAAGTGTGGAGTCCCGTGAAGGAGCTTCTGATGGAAAGTTTTGTTTTGTGTTTACCTCATAGTTAAAGTTGTTGCACGTCCGCCGGTTCCTGCCTCAAAATGAGCAAGTTTGAGCCACTTGTACATCCAGGAAGTGTTCAGGAAAACCAAAACAGCAGAGAAGAAACTTGAAACAGTGACACATTAACACCTCACTGCCCACTAGTGTTTCGGAAGTATTAATTCAGAGCAACAGAGACAGCGCGCAGAAGTATAAATGCACAGCCACGTGCTTTGCATGAGCCGTGGGTTATGCCGGTCACTTGATGCAGAAGTATAAATCAGGCTTAAAGTGCATGCAAATCTTGAGGGCTTGCTTTATGAGTCACGTAACAGTCTGTTTTGTGTTCTGATAGGCCAGTTATTCACCGAGGTAACAATCGTTTTTGAAGCTGGATTTATACTTTTGCATGGCGCCACATCGTGCACCTCCACTGACTGAGCACGCACCTCACAAAATGGACGAGGCTTTTAAACTTGCCGCTTTCGCCGTTATGATATTCTATAAAAATGACAGGGGGCGGTCAAAAGAAATCAGACGGATAATATCATTCAATATTTTTAAATTGTTTTTATTATTTTTTATAAATTATTACATTATAACAAACTTCAAATCCTTCAGGTTTTTCCAAACCTTTTAACAAAAACTTTCTCCTTTCCCACGGCTGTTGCAATATCCAGTCAAGAATTATTGATCATTAGGTTATCTCTATGATCACGGATCATAAAGATGTCTGTACAGTCGCACGGTTTCTGACAAAATCTCTTCAGAGTGTTTCATATTGAACTCAAATCAAACGTGGCACCGCGCACACTGTTTGCTCGCCTCGAAAAAAACCATGCGCACCACTAACCGAAATCATGTCGCACGAACCCAAAGCGAACCTCCACAAACTCTGCGATGATGTCACATTCGCCGTTCGCACTCAAGCAAACAAGCGGACGTGTCGAGTATAAACCAGGCTTGAGGCTCATGGTATGGCCTTTTCCATATTCTTAACTTTTATTATTTGACAATGACTAGGTATACCCAGATTTTCTTTGCAGAGTCCCTTTAAAAAAAGGCTAAAGAAATTGATCCCTAAAAGAGATTGGTCACAAAAAGTCCCTAAAGATTCCCAGAGCTAGTGTTCCGAAAAGGAGAGTCTGGATAATGCGACGCTGCTGAAATGAGCAGTGAGCCTTCTTTTACATTTCTGTACTGAGAGGTTAAATTTGCTTAGTCTCACATATTCACATGATGTAATTTCGCAGGTCAGAGTTCACCAAACATAGACTTTTGTCTGCAACGAAATAGAAAAAAATATCTTTGCATGGCCTGGATCTCAGGTCAGGCACATTTGCATGTGAATGAATAAAAGTCAATGGAATGGAAAGTCTATTGTGACCGTGGCTTTACACAGAGTTGCACGATATATGCAATTAATGCGAAACACTGCAGTTCACACTAATAGGGAACAAAAGCTGTTGGTCAACGTGATGATCATCATTTAATACAGTGGTTCCCAACCTGGGGTCCGCGCCCCCCTAAGGGGGGCGCCAGAGTTCACAAGGGGGGCGCGGGAGAGGATAAGTGTTGAGGTAGAAAAAGGCATAAAAATGCTCCACTATTATATAGGGCTGTACAATTAATCGATTTCGATTTCAAACAATTATAAAAAAGCATTAATCAAGATAAACGATTATATGCATCATATACTGCCCCCTTTCCAGTTGTACACGTGTTGCGAAAGACCGCGTGCCTATGTGTGTGTGTGTGCTACACGCACACGCAGTCAGAAGCATGCGGCCGGTCAGCATTCGCACACTGAGACAAGCAGAGGAGCGCAGACATCTAGTCATCTTAACGTGAGCGCTTTAATGGTCAAATAGGTGTCAAAACGCGGTGTTTAGTGATTATTTATATTAACCCTCATTTGTGTAATAAACAAACGAGTTGAGGATCAAAAGACGTGAAAGAGAAACCAATAAAGAGAAAGCGCAAAATATTCCTGCTGCCGCCTGTTTTTATGATTAATCAAACATAACGAGAAAATGTTTCTCTGCTCTTGACTGAAGGACTTTTGTAGCTAAAGTGTTTTTCTTACAGTGGAGATTCTTAAAGCACAGTTTGTTTTATATTTTTATTCTATTGTATTTATTTCTCTTTCCTTTGCAGGGTGGAGAATAACTGTGTGTACACTTGAAGTCAGAATTATTAGCCTTCCTGAATATTAGCAACCCTTTTCCTGGCCAATTTCTGTTTAATGGAAAGAAGTTTTTTTTAAACTTATTTCTGAACATAATAGTTTTGATATCTCATGTCTAATTACTGATTTCTTTTATCTTTGCTATGATGACAGTACATAATATTTTACTAGATATTTTTTCAAAATACAAACATTCAGATTAAAGTGGAATTCAAAGGCTTAATTAGGGTAATTAGGCAAGTCATTGTATAACAGTAGTTTCTTCTGCAGACAATCAAAAATATATATTTCTTAAGGGGGCTAATAATATTGACCTTAAAATAGGTTTCAAAATATTTAAACCTGCTTTTATTCTAGCTAAAATAAAACAAATAAGCCTAGAAGAAAAATAAAATATTAGAGAAAATACTGTTAAATTCCTTGTTCTGTTAAACATAATTTGGGAAATATTTATTTAAAAAAAATTCTCAGGAGCGCTAATAATTTTGACTTTAACTGATAATCGTTTTGAATAATTGTGATTACAATTATGACCAAAGTAATTGTGATTATGATTTTTCCCAAAATCAGCCCTACTATTATATATGTATTTTTACATAGAAACGTCAATGCAATGATTCTTCAGAGGCGAAGAAAAGCCAAGAAAAGATAAGACAAAGCCTATCTAAATGCACATAAACACACACATACTGTGTATATATATATATATATATATATATATATATATATATATATATATATATATATATGGCATATATATGTGTGTGCGTGCGTGTGTATTTATATGGTGGGGGGGCTCCAATGTTTGTATTTGTTCATGGGGGGGGGGGGCCCCAGAGAAAAAGGTTGGGAACCACTGATTTAATATACTCTATATTACGATTTAAATAATTGTTTTGATTGAAATAGTATATGTCATGTAGTTATTTTTTGAGTTGATTTAGCCATTTCCCAAATAGATACCTTAAATCAAGGGTGCACAAACTCTGTCCTGGAGGGCAAGTGTGCTGCAAAGTTTAGTTTTAAGCCCAATCAGACACACCAGGGCTAGCTAATCAAGCTCTTATGCCGCAGGCACAATAAAATATGAGCTTGCAAAATTCTGTCGTACGGCGCTACGAAAAGGGCGGGATTAAACAAGATGATTATACATTTAAAAAAGCGAGTGATCGGTCGATGTTTTAAATTTCTGTCCAGAGAGGTCATGTTTTGATCCTCGATTGGTCTCACTCAATCATATGATGCAATTTCGCAGGGTTCACCAAGCTTGAACTTTGTGATGCAGCGAAACTTGTCGTACGACCTTACGTTTCCGATCTGACGCATTCGCGTGTGTATGAATAAATGTTTATGGGGAGAGAAGAGCAGTGTGACCGCAGCTTTACTAGGCTTTCTAGAAAAAACATTGCATCGTGTGTTGAGGCATGCTGGAGCTAAAATCTGCAGGACAACGGCCCTCCAGGAACGAGTTTGGACACGCCTGCCTTTAATCATCCATTATCATGGACTTTTTATTTGGGGAAACAATGACTATTTAAGATTCCTTTTTTATACATAGCATCTGGTGTTTTTACCACACTGCCTGATTTAAGGCTTGTTTTTTTTTGTTTTATGCCCAAAACAAAAAAATCTGCTTGTATAAATATATTCATATTAAAGACATGTTTTCTGCAAACATCTCACGATATCTTGCGCTGTGTTGCATTTGATGTAAATTTTATTTTGTAATAAGAACTTCTACATTTTACCTGGAAGTCTTCACATGAGTCAAAATATAGTGTTGCACTATGTGACGTGGGATGGTGAGTAATAACAGAGATGTTTGTGCAATAGATCCATGTTTGAGGAGTGGCAAGATTTCAATAACTATAGGTGTATGTCATACCTACTGATTAAAATCTTGTCAATTATTCTCTAGCTGGTTCGTGGGCTGTTAGCTTAAGGCGTGTATTTTATACTTTTGATCAGTTTAATTTAAAGTAGCATGTTTGAGATTTCAATAGGTGTTCTGTTGAAATATGCCACTTAAGATAAAATAACTGATTGTTTCTAGAAAAGATGAACGTTTATTGATTGTGTTCTACGTATAATTGGAATCCCAGAAGACTTTCATGTTACAGGCAGAGTGTAAGATCCATTAAATCCCTGGATAAATTCATTTTTTCATCGATTTTGTGATATCATCTGACTGTACTTATATATCACTAATAACATATTAGGCAATGGATTTACTGCACTTTTATGCTGCAGCATTAAAAACCAGTTAATTTTATTGTGTGAGATTGAGTTAATGCCAAAGTGTGACTGGTTTACCATAGTTAAATTACCCAAACAAGAAGGGGCAACCATGGCTTAATGGTTAGAGAGTTGTAACTCAAAGATCATAAGTTCGAGTCCCCGCACCGACGGACTGGTGTGGGGAATGAATAATAAACACTCTCGTTGACTTAATACCATGACTGAGGAGATTCTCTTGAGCAAGGAGCCAGATCCCCAACTGTTCCCCAGGCAGTCCACTGCTCCGGGCAGTGTGTTCATGGGTATGAGTCTATATGGATAAAAGCATGTTAAATGCTAAAGCGTACAAGAACTTTGACTATGGTGCTTGCAAGCTAGTCAACAGTGTGCGCTGCTGCCTTTGCACTTTCATCAACACAATGAAATGAATGGGTTTCATTGCGGTTTGATTCCTGTTTCCATGCAAAATCTGCTTCAGACTGCACAGTTACCATGTTTGGAGTAAGAGTAAAATCAGTCTGCTGAACACTGCTTTTCATCCAATAAATCCGGTGGCCGAAAATTCTGCATTTCTAGAATTATAATAAAACTCTCAGGTTGATAAGTCCTTTTGCCAGTTTGAAGTGACAAACATTTTGGCAGCTGTGAAACTTTAACGTTTTTGTAGTATAACAACATCTCATGTAAAAAGATACCCCTACAAACAAGTTCATTTTTAGTAAACATTGTTCACGGTTACTCTAGTTGGCTGAAATCGACAATCAGTTACAATTCATGCTTTGCCTGAATATCTGGATATGAAAATTTCAATTTCTGCTTATGGTTTTTGGGATGCATTTTTTTATTTTTTGTTAATGTCTGGGACGACTTGACCTTGCAATATCCCATGACGTTCTGCTAATCTAACCAGAAGTCCTTTGAACCTGAAGACTGATAGACATTTTGAGTTAATCATTTCTTATATTCCGCTATGTTGTCTATGACTTTGATTCCTATTGGAATCAAAACTGGGAATCTATGAGTTATTGGTCAAATTCAGATGAGACAAACTACACATGCTGTGGTACAAACATTTTAAGCATCATAGTAGCTTCTCAAATAAATCTGAAATCCACCTTTGGGTTGTTGTATTTTTCCAGGTAAGACATTGGGAAATTTAGGTGCAAACTCGATGAAAAGGTCCATGCTTCCCTTGGTACATAATTGCAAAATATAGAATTAATCTCACAGATCATTTAGTTTTTTTAATGAGGCATAGAAGTTTGCATTACGCTTTTACAAGCAATGTGTAATGCTGGTCATTCTGCACTTAAGTGTCAAGTATTACATTTTTGAAAATATTTCAGTTTGATGGGATTTTCACATATCATCATTTATATTTTATCTTTGTTTTATCACAAAAGGATCAAGACTAATTTGGAGATGGCATGTTGGAACTAGAAAATATAGTTTGAAAGCCAGTTTTTTGTAGATGTATTTTTTTGAAGATTGTTTAAAATTAAGTTTTAAAGATGCCCAAACTGCCTTACAAGAATGTTTTGTCTAGTTGTGTCATGATATGACACTGTTTTGACCTAAAACTGATAAAGAAAGATAATTAGGCACATCCAGACTTCTTTAGGCAAAAATTGCTTGAGTATTTTTGTGCGGGTATTTTAGTGCAATCATTACAGGATTTTTAGACAAACAATTTGTTGTTATATGGCCAACCTAGTTGGATTATTTGTGTTGTATTATATCAGGGTTGGGCCGATAAACGATGCCATCGTCCATCGCCGATGGCCAATAGACAACACGATGCTGAGCCGACATCGCCGATCCTCCGCCACTCCCCGTTGCAAACCCGCTCACGAAAAACACACACTGAAGCAGGTCGCACACCAGAAGCGCCTCTCGGCACAACACCACGCAGTGCCATGCATTTTAGAAATCTAAACATAGGTTTCTATCTGGGTACATGCACCGGCGGCGTAAGTCGGCGGCGCCCAGCCACGACTCAGGACGCAGTTTATATTTCAGCTGCGCCACAGAGCGCCATCTGATTAGATTCATGTTAAATATCATGCGAATGTGCGCTTCAAGTGTGTAATACTTTAAACTGTCATGTGCGCGTCGTGTTGCGTCGTTTCTGGTGTGCGACCTGCTTTAGGCCCCGTTTACACAAATACGTCTTAGTATTAAAATGGCATTTTAGAACGAAAATGATCCACATCCACACCATGTTTTACCTAGCATTTATGAACAGCCCTCCGTTCGCTGAAAATGCACATCACGTGACCAAACACACACACAAACACGCACACACACACACACACACACACACACAGCCTCAAACTGTCATGCACTCCTCTGAGCTCCAGAGAGAAGGGCATGTCGGACAGTTTATAAAGGATGTACTGCTGGACTGCGTCTCACTATAGTTGTTAAACGTGATATTTTGACATCCCAAGACTCCCGGAAGTTCCAGGAGTCTATGCATTTGCGGGACTCATAATGCCCGTAAAAAAGTGATAATCTCCTGGAAATCGCGCGTTCCCTCCCGATCCTCAAATAAGTCGCGCACCCTTCTCACCCCCGGATTCCTCCTCGCTCTTTAGACACATCACGCGCACTCTGTCAAACACATGATAATGATGCCATCGTCCATTGCGATGTTAGACATCATACTATGCCAAATTGGTCGACATTACCCAACCTTATATTAGATACACATCTTGTACAGAAGACTGTCTACTGTTCTTTACTTTGAGTATGCCAAAATAAAAACCTTGACCAATTCTGTGTTTGGTATAGAACTGCAGTTGGGATACTCTTGTTTAAAACTCATACATTTGGTAATCTTTTTGGTGCTGGTGTTGCAGAATTTACATTTGACTTTGTCTTTTTCATACTAGACACTGAAACTGTTTCATATGTACTTCTATAAATCATCTTTCTAATATTCTTTTCATATTCACAGACACCTGAAGTCCTTATGCATACCAGCTGTGAAGGTGCACCATGAATTGTGAAGATCAGGGCATGGGGAGGGTAGTCCATTCCTGGGCCAGATTTGCCCCAGCTGGACACACTGCCCTTGAAGAGGCCCTAAGGGTCTTTAACCCCATGTCCAAGGACCTGACGGACACAGAGAGACAAATGGCGTCCTTTCTTCAAGAGCTAAGGAAAGAGGGAGCGAAACCTGTGATCCTGCGGAGCAAAGATGTGTACGGATACACATCTTGCACTACAGAGCCAATTTCCTCCAGGATTAGCACTACCAAGGTTCAGAGAGTGCAGAAACCTTGCAAGAAGCGTGGAGGACGCAAAGGTTTGGGCAAGTCCAAGGATGTAAATTACTCAATGCTTACTCGAGCAGAAAAGGACATTCTCCAAAACCAACCCAAGATCCTGCTTACCAATCTTTCGGTGGACCGCCTTAGGCGGAACACTGCATCGACAAGGCTAGATAAACATTCTGTTCAAGCACAGCAGTGCCTCAAGCTAACAAACATAAAGGGGTTGACTGGAGGCCACACTGCGAGGTTGCAGATTCACTTTGGTGCTGATTCACAAAGCAGTTTTGCTCTGGGACGACCACCGGATCTCTCCGGGATTCCACACTCTCCCACAGAAAACGGCAGTCAGATATCAAACGTAGTTGCCTTGGACAACAAACGAGTTTTGTCATGTCCGTTCAAAGTAGAAGATGCCCTTATTGGAGACTCTGCCCCAGTGGTCTGCCAAAATGGGTTCAGTCTTAAAGATGGTAGCATTTATAAAAAAATCCAAGCTGTGTCAGGTAAACCTGATGTGATGGCCAGTGGTCTGGACAATGGTTCAGTAAGGAGACTCCATTTCCCAAGCTTCAACTGGTCCCAGTCGGCACTCACCAACGGCCAAGATGTTTCTAGACTGAATGACAATGGTCTCGAGTGCAAGGTAATAAAAGTAGATGATTCAGTCACAGATGAGGAGTTGAGGAGGAAGGCACAGAAAATCTTGCAAGTGAACTTGTCGCCTGTGATACAGATCCATCCCCTTGTTGACTCTGTATAGACTGTTTCTGGGGATTCTGTTTTCTTTTTCTCTTAAGTTTTTTTTTGTTTGGGAGAGATTTTTGGAAACAAACTTAGGTTAACTCTGGATGGGAGCGTTGCAGTTACCTCCAAATTTTGCATTATCGTCAAGTAGTTACTGACATCATAATCCAAAGATGGGATGCTCTTTTGTTCCTGCTCTCACAGTATTTTGTTTCCCCAACACATCCCAACCTACCTTTTTATTTTATAAGTTGTGTCTTTTTATCTAACTTCTGAAGGATTGGACTGATGAACAAACCCTTATTTATGACTATGCAGTTCCCGGGATGCTCCTTTTGTTGGAATTCTATGGGCATGGACTGCTGTCTTACTGGATCATGGGAACAGACTGAATTTGTAGAGTGATTTATTACATGCTACTGCTTGAAAAGACAACGATAGCCTAACCTAAGTTGGTCTTTATGGTTTTTCTACGTCCTTGGATCCTGTTGATGTCAACGTCGCCCAAGTTTTTAGACATCATCAGTTTTGTAATATGTTAGTCTGCCGGCATAGACTGCATATGATATTTTTGTTTAGATTCTAACATGTTCAAATTGGGGGCACTTTTTTTTTGCATATTAATTTAATTTCAGGGCAAAAATAAATGGCCTTATACTTTAAGAGTGAAAAATAACTGAATCTTTGTACTTTTCCTCATCTCAATGTACTTGTTTCTGCACTCCGCTTCTCATTAATTCCTCTGTTTCTTTGAATGTGCCAACCCCGGTATTTGTTTCTTTAAAGTTTTGTTGGTGCCATGACCACAAGTCTTGCAAGAGTTCTCGTCATCCCGTCAAGCAGTGGACCTGTTTGTCCATTGGTTGAACGTACCTCAGACACTTGAATGGGAAAATGCTGTTGTCATTCATCCTGCAGTTAATTATGTATATTGTTCATTCCATACATCTAGGAGTTGATGGGTCATGTTTGATCATTTGAGGCCATCTTGGATTGTTTAACCTGACTCTGAATATGATCTCGATCCAGTTCTGAAGGTAGTATCAAATTGAAATGCATTCTTTACATCTTCACAATATCAAGTTTCTCTCGCCAGGATTAATTTGTTGAGGATGTTCATGATTCATGTGCATAGAGCGGTCTTTCTAGGGCACGACAGAATGAATATTTGGAGGAAGAGATCTGTGAGAATTAAGTTCGCATTTGAAATTCATAAGGCCTGTGGTTCTTTTGTTTCGTTTTTTCAGGCTAAAGTAGATGATGGCAGTGCAGCAGTTTATCGGTGCCACGAGGCAATTGTTAAACGAAATATTGTTAGAAATTTACGTTTTAAATCCTGTTAAAAGTCTTTCATCCACCCTCAAACGTCAAGCAGATTTTCTTTTCCTTTTGAATCATTCTTTATTTTCACCCCATTGAATCTGTGACACTCAAAAGCTGTAAATGTCAGTGTTGTATCTTTAGTTACTGTTATCAAGTTGTGAATTAAAATATGTTTGAGAAATGTTTGGTGTGGGTTTCTGGAGTTTCTGTGATGCCACTTGGAATATACAATGTATCGTTTACGATAAGAACACATCTGCAGGATTGGCATGGTTAAATCTTGGTCATGGGTAATGATCTTGAATGCTGTTGTAGAACATTTGTTAAAATGAATCGCAGAGCCACGTTCAAAGCAGTTTTCATCTGCAGAAAACGGAACAAATTATGTTTAATATTAATATGCCAAGTTGCTTGGCAACCATAAATGACTTGCTGTTTGGCTAATGAACTTGCCAGATGTTATTTGGCTGATGTATTGTGGTTACTACATGTTTAATTGTTTTTTTAGAACAATGGTGTTCAGCCATATTAATGTTGTTGCCATTAAACTCATGGCGCAGTATTATGTCATATACTGCTGTGTGAGCAACCTAAGAGGAAATGAAGATTATTCAGAGTCTTAGATATTATTTACAGTGATTATCAAATGTTTTCCTTCACATTACATCTAATTATCTTCTTATTTCAATAGTTTTTCCCAGAGATGGGTTGCGGCTGAAAGGGCATCCGCTGCGTAAAAACTTGCTGGATAAGTTGGTGGTTCATTCCACTGTGGCGACCCCGGATTAATAAAGGGAGTAAGCCGACAAGAAAATGAATGAATACATTTTTAATAGTTTTGACAACTTGAATATATCAGTGAGTAGACAAAAATGGCATTTGCTCAAGGACATTCTCTTGCATGAGAAACATTCTGAAAATCAACCCTCAAAGAGGATGCAGCATCCTTGTTAATTAAACAACTGAGAAGATTTTTACATTTGTGGGACCTCATTTATAAATCGTGCATTAAAATGATTCACAACTGATGAGAGACACTAGATGTTTCCATCCTCCTGTTTTGTTCATTTTGGAACAAAATGCTTCTTTGAAATGCTAAGATGTGCATAATGTTTTAAAAAATGCGCATAAGAAATATTTATGCGCTCTGCTGAGTAGGATAAACGTTTTATTCGATAAGAAACACGTGCATAACCAACTATAGAAATATATTTAACTAATCTCAGCATGCGCATAAATGTTCTTAACAGATATGCAAAAATGGGCGCTATGAGACAGTAATATTGGACAAACTAGCGAACCGACCACATTACACAACATCTGAAATGTAGTTTTGGTCAGTCTAAAATCCCTCAGCCAAAGTCTGTCATCAAAGCAGTTCAGTATTATTTCCTCGAGAAATACCTTGAGCGACTGTGATCCCAAAGAATGACTCACGCCTCTAAAAGCCACTGTGCATTCATCGGCTTCTCCTACCACAGCGAATTGCGTTTTTCTTTTTGATATTTACTGCCAGTGGTTTAAGAAGTGACGATTTGTGCTCATTCACTGTAGAAAACGCTGGGTTCCACACAATCAATTTGTGTTGGGACAACATGAAGGAATCAAGTTAACTCATCAGTTTTTAAAAATGTAAGTGGATTGAACATGAAACCATTAAGCTGTAAAAAACTTAAGATTTGTGTTTCAGCTCATTTGAAATAAGTAGCTTGAACAAACAGCAAGGGTCATTATTTTGAGTATTGGATGAAAACTATTTGAAAATGGTTTATGGCCCGTTTCCACTGAGTGGTACGGTTCGGTACGCTTTTATGGCCATTTCCACTGTCAAAAGGCATACTGAACCATACTGTACAACTTTTTCGGCACCCTTTTGAAAGGGTACTAAACACCAAAAGGCAAAGCTATATGCACAGCTGAACGCTATTGGTTTACAGAGATGCGTCATTCGCTTGCGCAACAAGCCGGAATGAAAACAAAAAACCCGCCATGTTTAAAATACACAGCCGACGAGCCGAGAGATTACAGTGTATACATATAATAACGAGCCATGGTCAACCCGGGCTCAAACAAACCTTGTCGCCATCTTGATGAACAGCCACAATGCCTAAAAGTAGAGCCCTGTGCCCCTTAGTTTTTTACGAGCCAGGCTGAAGCGCGAGCGGTTTCGCTTTCTTGCGTTTGCCGCTTGTCTATATCTTAAATAGCAACCTCTTGAGCTGATGATAATAACGTGCACTTGATTATTGATGTGCTTTTAAAACCCGATCCTGTCAGAAACTGACAAATCAAGAGTAAAGCGTGAAAAACAAAGGAGAAGCTGGAAAAAAGGAGCGCATTATTTCTTCAGCAAACGTGAACAAACTGCTATGTTTAACTATTATCATCACCTTTTGGACTAATATGAACTCAGAATGATGGAGTTACTCTCTAACAGAGGATACATGTGCTGGTGAAGATTAAAGACAGATGAGAGACTCTGTGTTTCACTGACTGTAGGCTACATTTTGTGTTGTTTTGAACCTAAATAAGGACGAAATGTCTGCTGTGTGTAGTTTTTCTGTAGTTGGTAACATATATATATGTTCATTATTTATTTTACACAATTGCTGTCATTGATCTGCAGTTATAATCAAGTCATGTTTATAAAAAAGTTAGTAATAAACATTTATACACAAGTATTTATGTGTATACAGCATCTGTTTTGTGGAAAGTGCTTCTCATAATATGTAAGCGACTCGTACAGCTTTACTGTAGACATTTTCTTGAGTGAGAATGACGTCGACTAAAACTTTTTGTCTTTTTGACACCACGCCCACTAAAAGAGTACCCTTGGTAGTGGAAATGCAAGCCTGATAAAGGTGACCCATACAGACCCAAACCGTACCGTACTGTACCAGTCAGTGGAAATGAGCCATCGGAAACGAGTATACGTCTAATTTACATATTTGGATGAAAAAATATCTGACATTCTTGCAACTCATCATTCTCAAATGTAGGATTTGCTTGTTGATTAGTGCTCCTATACAAGCAAAATAGGTTATTAACCTGTTTAATAATCTACTCGCTTTTAACGTATTTATGAGAAGCATCTTGGCCGTGCACAATTTCAAGACTATGGGTTATGTAGATCTCACAATCCGCTTGTTAAGTATGACGTCACGCGGAGCGGCTTCCGGGTCCAATCGCTCTATTCAACTGAATGGGGAGACTCATGAAATGGTAATAATAAATGTTTACAAAGAGATTTAATACTTTCAAAAGTCACGATCGCAATATATATGTCCATGCCAAATATCCGATGGCCAGAAAGTAATTCATTGTTTTATAAATTGTTAAAATTTTGGTATTTGTTATGCAGCAAGCCCAGAGATTGTTGTGTACACTCTGACTTTATGTAAAATTAACTTTAATGTGCGATATGAATAAAAAGTGATCATAAACGAATGATTTCTCCACTCAAGTGAATGGCGGCTTGGACCCGGAAACAGTATTACATACGTCACAAACACGTCACCACTTAACAAGCGGATTGAAGATGTGAGAAATAATTTTGAATAAAAAAAATGTGACCCTGAAACAAAACTTACGTTGTGTAGTTCTATTTTAAGAATAGCCAAAAATGGTCAACATTTTTATTAGATAACAAATCACTAGAATATTAGGTAAAGATCCTATTTTTTAAAGATATTTTGCAAATGTTAAAACTTAGTAATATACATTAAGAAATCATTTGTACAATTTAATGGGGGTTTTCTTATTAATTTCAGAATTGTAGATCTTCTATAGTTGTATCTTGGCCAAATAGTAATCCTAACAAGTGACGTTTTATAAGTGAAGTTTCACAAACTAATTTACGAAACGAAAACAAATTTCGAGAGGATCACGTAATATCATCGACTACAGCTGATCCCAATCGCTAATCATTAGCTAGCCTATCGGATCATTCCAAAATGTCTATAAATATCCTGCCTAAAACTTCATTCCCTATCTTTCGTTTTGTAGCTTGTGTGGACGCTACTTGCTTAAAATAATAGCTTCACTACAGAAAGCTATTTGATTTAGAAAATAGCGACGCTACTGGCAAATGTTGTTAAGCTACTTATAGCGACGCTACTGCCCAACACTGCGAACGAGGGGGCTCTCGATAAATACCTGATCTTGTATCCCTCCTAATGCTCTTTGACCAGGCGGGAACCTTAGGCTCATCTATCTTCGAACTCAGAGTTCTCTTCCGGGACAGCATGCCAAACCTGCTATCATAGTCGAGCATTATCTAAGTGTGATCTCTTGAAAGTAATTTCGAGAGGAGCACGTGATTTGATTGAATGTGGCTGGTCTCTCATCTGCAGTCATCGATAAACCAACCAGATTAATCGAAGACTAGAATAGCACATTTCACCTTATCTTCATTGTATAAGAGACTTTTCCTTTTTTACCAGGGGGAGCTCTTGAGACCTACCTGATCTCAGACCCCCTTTCATTCTTTATGACCAGGAGGGAGTCCTGGGCTTGAATATCTCCAAGCTCAAGGTTCTCTCCTGGGACTGCATGCCAACCCTGCAATTAGTATCAAGCAATATCTAAATGTGAACTCTTGAAATCATGTCAATGGAGAGCTTATTTATTTAGCTCAATAAATCTCAATCTTTAGAAATCTCAAAAATATTTTGCCATTTCTTTGCATTCTGGGGTCTCGTATAGAACAGAAGAGCGTTTTAGTAACTCAAACTGTTAATTTTTCGTGTACCATTAGGCTAATTCCAGCCAGTATGCAGCATCTTTCAACAAAGGCTTTCTCGTGTTGCTATTATGAATTTGGTAAGATATAATTGGCCTGCGCAGCATTTTAACCATCTGTCATGGAGGACTGCAATTTCCAAAGTTGCCATAGGCCTCTTGTTGGCCTCCATTTTCTCTGGCTTTTCTGGTCTGAGCATGTGAATTTGGAGAAACGCCAGTCTCAGCAGATTAAAATAAAGCTGCATAAAGCAATAATTGCCGTGCACTGCACTCCATATTTTGTAGGATTTCTTTTCTTAGAATTAGTTGCTACCTTAAACGCTGTGGCAAATTGAGTTTGGTGAAAGGGAAAGTGATGATAATGCTGGGGAATATCTGTAATTAGAAACTGTGGATGGAACACGATAACACCTTTGGATAGATTTTTTTTTCAGTCAAGAGAGTCAAAATGTTTTCTGAATTTTGTGTCAGCCATAGTTAATCTTTTTTAAATGTGACTCTTTACTTAATATTTGAATAATTTTTTTGGAGTTTAAAAAACACATTTTGAACCCTAGTTTTGTGGTCCAGGATAACATAATATATCTACCGACATCAAATTTGGTTGTTGGGATTTATAGTCTCAGTGTTGCATGCAGCAATTCAAGTTGGATGGACTTGATTCATTATAGATCCAATTTTTTCAAGAAGCCTTACAGTGAGCATTTGCTTGTCTGTACACTACAATGCTGGGTTATTTTACCCCACACAATCAAATATGGACAAACTCAACAATGGGATATTCTTGTATTGCATTTAAAATACACCTTTCAACCCATATTTGACACAGTGTTTAGTTTCAAACAACCTGGCATTGTTTTCCACCTTGCCCAAACTACACGCTGTGACAAAAGGTATCTTTTCCATGTTAAATTAACTTTTTGTGCTAACCATCTGTGACGCGCTATGCAAAGTTTCTAATTCCGCGATGTTGCGGCAGAACAACAGCGTCATACTACTATGCCAACGATCACCTCAGGTACAGATTGTGTGGTTTATTCATGGTTAAATGTTCCTAATGTTAGTTCAAATACCATTTTATGTGACATTTATTGTCACACTATTGAAAGCAGTACTAGATAGTTTACCTCAGATCTTGAAAAAAAAAAAAAACTTTGCAGATTGTTTTAAAATGAAAGTCGGAACTCAACATCAGACACTCAGTAGGCTATTATTAATGTTAAAAAGTTTTAATATGTATTAATAAGTTTTAAATTCTTTACCATTTCATTGAGAGTGTAGTGGCTCAACGGCAGCTGGATTAGTCCCAAAAGGCACTGTACTTTTTGCGGTTAGGTCTGTTTTAGTTCGAATCATATTCTCACCATAAACAAACGGTTTCAGGGTTCGTTTGAAAGCGTACCAAGACCACCTCTTCAAGAAGGTCTTGGTAAGCTTTTTTTGGTCCGCTTTTGGTGCGCACTAGAGTACGATTGCTGCATTCACACCTTCCCAAACGAATCGCACCAAGGGGGAAAACGAACTCTAGTGCGATTTAACTGAATTAAATGAGGCAGGTGTGAAAGCACCCTTAAGGCTCCTAAACACGAGGACGCTTTTCATTTGCGTTTATCAAATGTTTTACGAGACGTTATTTCATATTCAAACCCAAGCGATTTTCACTGGCGTCAAGCAGAAGAGGAAAAATCACTCGATGTTAGATGGCGCTACACAACTTTAAGCTTCTGACACCCCGCTTATAACACAGAAGAAGAGAAGGAGAGGAAGTTCACACGCTTGTTGTTCATATCTATGCTTGTTAAAGTTACTGATGACTCGAACAAGCATGGATGTTTCAAGCAGCAGCTCCAGCTCTAGCGATGAAGAAATGATTATTGTTCACAAGAGCAATAAGCTGCTAAACTTTCATATCGCCTCTGGGAATCTTCTTCAATGTGCGCTCGCATTGACAGTTTTGCGCTTGAGCGCTTTTTTTTTTAAATGACGCTTTTTTTTTGCGCCTGCGTTTTGCGCGTTGGTGTGCACGATAACATTGATGCCCTTTATATATAGTCATGAGGTGTTAAACGTTGACGGAAAACGCGAGCAAAAAATTCTGTGTACACAGGCCTTAAGGGACCGATCACACCAATTTTGCATTAAGAGATGGGTTTTTTAATTACTTACTAACGGCTGCGAGCATTTTGCATGCTGCTTATGCGCACTGTGTGCCTTGCATTTTAACCGGCTGATGTGCCTCAAATTTTTTACATTGCGCGCCATGCGCTTATGAAAAAAGCGACAAAAAAAAATGCATTACATCAGTCATGTTTTTTTTATTATGTTTCATTCTTCAATCAAATGAAAACATTAGCAGGGTTTCCGTTGAGGTGACAGCAGTGTTTGTGTTGTCAAGGTGATGGAGACTTTTAAAGATTGAGGAGAGACTAGTGGTCGCTGTTTCAAGTTATCCAGACCTGTATGACAAATCTTGAATATCACAATATTATTAAATATTAAAATTATACTAAAATCAACAACAGCACTCGCGCACAATAGGCAGCTGATTCAGTTTTTGTCGAGTGACATAAAAATCTAACATCCGCGCTTTTTGCACATTCAGTGTGATCAGCTCCTCATAGAAGATTTCATACACGTAGTCCAGTTTACGCTCTTCATTTAAAATAGGCAATCATCGCTATCATGATTTTTTGTTATTTTTATTTTTCCTTAGTTCCACCTCTCAATCATTTTAATTGATTAATTAAATAATCTGTTCACCCAAGAGAAATTCAGCTTTCAGAAAAATTATGTATAGGCTTGCTGAACTACAATATAGTATGTGATGCGTTATTGGAGAAACTAACTAGCTAGTCACAACCGTTTGTTGCATATTCATCGTTAAAGCAATGTTTTTTAGAAATGTTGATGTCATACAGTTGCTCGTAATTTCACACATAACATAAAAAAGGTTGAGATTAAAATTACTACACTGTAACTCCAGGTTTCAGGTGAGTATATGCATATAAACTAATGTTAATACTGTTAAACAATGTTGGTAATGACACAATTTACAACCCTACTTGGCTTAAGTAGTTGCTTTTGGGAAACGCACAACTAAATGGTAATGCTAACTGTCAGAATGTGCTACCAATCCTATATTTGGATTTAGGTTAGGACTGGGGTCTGTTTTTTTGGTGAAATCATTATGAATAGCTATGAGAAAAAAAAACTGGACGATGCACTGGTCTGCGAGTTTTACCATTTACCAAATTTCAGACTTACTGTTTGTACTCGGATATGTGTTTTGCTATAAATCCTTGGGGGTAGCAACACATAACTGCAACCCTAATAATAACAGTTCAACACGGTCACCAATAAATATGAAGAGATTGAAACAAATCCATCGAACCAACAAGAGGCCTGACGGTTTAAAACTTCTGCTCCCATCACTGCATTCATTCATTGGCGTTTGAGGAACTCTGGCTGGCATGAGAGATCCTCAGATTGCTGAATTACTGAAAGGAGCGCAGTGTCTTTAGAGCCCACGTGCCTCTCGGCGGCTCACGGAGGCCTCTGGGACGTCTGTTTTCTGGGCATGTGGTTTTGGTGGACGTCCAGTTCTGGCCGCTGGCAGAGAAAAACTGATGGCTGAACCAGTAATAATGGTTAGGCACTGTAACAACACATCTAATTTGGCCTTTTAGATAATGCTTTTGTGTTGTTTTGGTAACAATAGGCTATATGAGCAAAGACTATAGGATACACAAGACATGCGAATAAAGCCTGCCTTCTAGTACAGGAGTCAATCGTCGATCGATATATGGCGAATAAAGTCTGCCTTCTAGTACAGGAGTCGATCGCTATATAGTGAATAAAGCTTGCTTTCTAGTACAGTAGCCAATCGTCGATTGTTATATGGTGAATAAAGCCTGCCTTCTAATAGAGGAGCCAATCATGGATCGATATATGGCTAATAAACCCCACCTTCCAATACAAGAGCCAATCATTGATAACTATATGGCGAATAGAGCCCGCCTTCCAATACAGGAGCCAATTGTCGATTGCTATATGGCGAATAAAACCTGCCTTCTAGTACAGGAGCCAATCGTCGAGTGCTCTATGGTGAATAAAGCCCACCTTCTAGTACAAGAGCCAATCATTGATCACTATATGGTGAATAGAGCCCGCCTTCTAGTACAGGAGCCAGTTGGCGAGTGCTATATGGTGAATAAAGCCCGCCTTCTAGTACAGGAGCCAATCGGCGAGTGCTCTACGGTGAATAAAGCCCGCCTTCTAGTACAAGAGCCAATTATTGATCACCATATGGTGAATAGAGCCCGCCTTCCAGTACAGGAGCCAATTGTCGATCGCTTTATGGTGAATAAAGCCCGCCTTCTAATACAGGAGCCAATCGTTGATCGCTATATGGCGAATAAAGCCCGCCTTCTAGAACAGGAGCCAATTATCCATTGCTATATGCCGAGTAAAGCCCACCTTCTAGTACAGGAGCCAATCGTCGAGCGATATATGGCGAATAAAGCCCACCTTCTAGTACAGGAGTCGATCGCTATATGGTGAATAAAGCTTGCTTTCTAGTACAGGAACCAATCGTCGATCGCTATATGGTGAATAAAGCCCGCCTTCTAGTACAGGAGCCAATCATTGATTGCTATAGACTGACAAAACTCCAGGTTAGGGGCTTGGACCAGACGTGAGTTTCTGCAGATTTTGTGTAAGTCGAACACTTAAAAAAAAAACAGAGAGGTGAAAACAGAGAGGCGTTTCAAAGATGTCCGCTAAGTGAAATGACTTGTCTTAAAGGGACTTTGATACGAGCCACTGCTAAACTTCCGGTGAAAACTTGGCTATTTTCAAATGGCTATTATTTATAGCCAAAAAAATGGCTATTTTCAAATTCATCAGTTTCCATTTACACTGTCAATAATGTAATTTAATTAAAATACAGTCAGCTAAATAGAATTAAGTTGGTTGTTCAAGTGTAATACATGAAAGGCCGTTTAAAAGCAAGTGCCATGAGGAACAGCAGGCGAGCGCAGAAAATCCTCTGAAAATACTGTGGTAAAATAAATGTAAATTTTTTAAAGTCCACATGATCCGGAAGTTGCTGAGACTTTTATTTCACTACGTTGATGTTCTTTCTACTGAAACAGAATATTGATTTGAAGTGGGGCTTTCTTTTACGCATCATTCCCTTATAGCAAACTAATGGTAAGAGGCAGCCCTCAATTTGATGTCAACTGAAGAAAGTAAATGATCAGACTTTTATCGAAGATTACCAATTGTTTTTTGTTTCAGTTGACTAACTTGCACACATCATTCATTCATTTTAAGAATAACAATGTGAACTTGCAAAGTTATTGTAAATTTAGATTTCATTAGGATTATAAAGACATGGAATGGAACAGTAGCTATGTTTCCATCCACCTATTTTTATGCGACATGATGTGCATAAGTTTTGAGAAAACTTAAGAGTAGGATAAACTTTTTATTCTTTAAGAAAAGATGCGCATAAACTACAATGGAAACACTTTTACCGCACAAATTTCAGTATGAGCAATAAAAAAGGTCATGTGATTTTGTGATAAGAGATCATGTGATGATGAAAATGTTTGTAAATGGACAAACCAGCAGGCTGAGCACACTGTAAAACATCTGAAATGTGGTTTTGGTCATTCTAAAATGCCTCACCATTTAAGTATTGGTGTTATTATATTAATAATGACCTCCAGAATCAAGAGCGTCTGTGATCCGTGTCTGACACCTTCAAACGCCACTGCGCGTTCACTGCGTGTCAGATTGCCTTCTGAGGCGCAAGTCATTTATTAGCTGAAGAAAAGATTGACACAGCTTCTCCTACTGCAGCTAACTCTGTTTTTACTGTTGATATTTGGCGCAAGTTAATCAGGAAGTGACGATTTTGTTCGCTTTGAATCGTTGGTTGGAAACGCTGCTTTATTCGCACGTCTTTTATACGACAATCCAGTTTTGCGCATAAAGTTAATTCACATTTTTGGATGGAAATATATAACGATATTTAATGCAGTACTTGTTGTCCGGTGTGAAACCCAGCTTACATTGTATCTCAATCAGGCAGTGTAGATCCTTCATTTTTAAAGCAAGATCTTAAACATAATGAGTTGATAATAGCATGAATGTGTGCTTATTGAAAATTGAAAGTCCCTGCAGCCCATTCTGAGCAATATGTGCTTGATTTTGCAGACAAGTCTTCACACAGTGTGGTGATCGGACTCCATTTTGCTGATATTTGCTGACTGAACAACAGGTGAAGTTTTTGTCCCAACCACCTCCCCACGTGTTAGCTCTCCCATACGAGCAGCGCCCGCCATCTTGCCTGGGTTTGAGGCATTTGAATGCAAACACAATGCAAGGTGTGACACGACACTTTTGTGTGACCCAGAAGCCTCTGTGTCTGGTGTGGGGATGGGTGGCGCTGCTTTGTTGCGGAAGAGCGCGATGAAAACGGGGGGGATGGGAAACGAGTGGAAGAATGGTGGAGGAAGACCCAGCTGTGGATTTACTGCAATCCCCATTAGCCCTGGGTCCTAAACCCCACAGGATATTTCCCAAATCACAGATTAGCCACCTCAATGCACTGCTGAAGCAGTTTTATTTCATCGATGTGAGAGGTGTTTAGGGTCTGTATTTGTTTGACAAGAAAGAAGCTTCCTCTATGAGGCCCAACACGTTCACCACCAATGATTGATGGGATAAATTATTACAACAGTATTTGCAAGGCAGCGCCGCAGTGATATTAATCAAACAGATCATTCCCGCAATTAATCAAACCCACAATCCTCTCCACAATTTCGGCTTACACGGCTCACCTTGTCTTTTAGACTGTATTTTTTAACATTTATTTTCCAAGTAGACATGCTATTTTTGTAGTCTTTTTGTGTTTGTTTCAAATCTGTTATAAATATTGTTTAACAAAAATCTAAAGTCTTCAAGGTTCATTTGGTCCAGTCTGAAGCACTAATCATACATTTGGTTTAATAAGCGTTCATAGCATTTATTAATGTATTTGTTCACTGTATTTGGCTATTTTCCGCAATTATTTTAGGACTTCACAATAATTTGCCTAAATGACTAGGAATAACAAATGACTAAATGTTAAAACTACTTGTTTTAATACCAATAAAAATTAAGAAAATATCAATTTAAGACATCAAGCAGCAAAACAAGCTGTTTTGTATGGCTAAAACCGGGTATCTTCGAGGCCTAAAAAAGTCTTAAACCTACCTAAATGAAATGTTTTTGTTTGTTCGTGTAATGCTACCCAATCTGGCCAATCAGACCCATACAATTAACAGCAATCCGTCTCATAAAATGTTTAACTTTTTATTTAAATATAGCATTTAATTACTTTCTTTACAGTAACATTTGCATAAAAGTTCTCCATTTATTTACTGGTGAGAATACTGAGCTGACCTATATTTTTTATTTTTATTGTAGACTGATGTAATTGACAATGTTTTATTCTATTCTTGGTAAGGGTTATAGACTTTGTGAACATATATATTTGAAAATTACTAAAAGAAATTTATTATTATTGTATAAATAAATGTATTAATTTGTAATATTTTTTTATAGGTCAAGATAAAATCTTTTTCAACTGAGATATTTTAAAAAAAATCTCCTTAGCATTTAGCCCTGCATAAGTCTAAAATTTTATTTATAATGATTTTAAAAATGTCTAAAAAAGTCTTAAATTTAGCTTAGTGACACCTGCAGAAACCTTGTAAAAATGACTGGAAAACAATGAAACCAGAAGTCTCAATAGATATAAGTTACATACGCTACTCGTATCTGAAAAAAGAAGGTATATATTAACTACAGAACATCCAAAAAATAAAGCTGTGTGCTCTCATTTGTAACTTTATGATTTAGGGGCTAATTCATATGAATTTGCACAATCTTATTCGTACAATGTAGTACGATTTACCCTGTGTTTAGGGGTGGAGTTTGGTGTCACATCTTTTTTTAAAAATTGTGCGTTTTTATAAGACTGAAAACACATATGAATTCATAAGCTACTAAACTGACAAAACATTAAATAGTTACCATTCCTTGAGAGATCAGGCTTGATAAACACGATGTGTGGGTATATGTACCGTGGTCACAGTGGTCGACATCGATTTTTTTCAGGTCATTTTTTTCAATTACTTTCCCTACCATGTGTGGAGTCACGTGACCCCGCTTTGTTAAGGCTAATTTTATTCTTATTATATTATGATTTATACTTATTATATTATTCTAATATTATACTTCTGCCAAGCACACGGACCGGTGCAGCCTTCGCATAACCACACATCTCTCAAAAATATGGAACTACACGTCACATCAACACATTGCGCAAGCTTTGTGATAGGTTGGTTTGGTAGCGGTGACAACGGTGGGTGATGCGTAGAGCCGCGTTTTAGGCAATGTGTGTTTTAATTTCAGTTGTTCAGCAGTGATCTTCAATAAACAGTCATAGATAATAGATTGTGTTTATTTCAATTATTTTTAAAATCAAGTAATGCTTCATTCAAAAATCTCTCACTTGTAAAATGTGAGCATATTTACTGTTCAAAACCTGTCAGTGAATTATGAGGGAACAAAATAAATACATAAAAGAATTGTTCATAATTCATAATCAAGTTAAGATGTTCAATTAATCTTAGGCCTAATCGCCCAGCGCTAGTCCCTCGTTAATCGCGGGAGTTACATTCTAAAAATATCCCGCAATAGGCGAACACAGCACAGTCGAACACAGTCGATCGATATATGGCAAATAACCCCGCCTTCTAGTACAGGAGCCAATCCTCGATTGCTCTATGGCGAATAAAGCACGCCTTCTACTACAGGAGCCAATCCTCGATTGCTATATGGCGAATAAAACCTGCCTTCTAGTACATGAGCCAATCATCGATCGCTATATGGCGAATAAAGCCCGCTTTCCAGTACAGGAGCCAATTGTCGATCGCTATATGGTGAATAAAGCCCGCCTTCTAGTACAGGAGCCAATTGTCGATCGCTATATGGTGAATAAAGCCCGCTTTCTAGTACAGGAGCCAATCAATCAATAGGCGAAATTCACAAAGTAGTCCGCTTTATTTTTTACAATTATTTTAGATGTTTTAAGGCTGTAAATCCCCTACTACACACTTTATACACTTTTCTCATTCAGATATTTTGACACTTTACTCTCATGTTTAAACACTCTCAAAAATCAAACCTTCATGGAAAAATAAGTCCAGTATTTTAGAATGAAACCAAAGATCAAAACTATTTGATTTCATTTATTCATTCTGTAATGTCGCCCTACAGCCGTATAACTTCTACCTTTCTTTAGCGTGTCCAAAAGCTAAACTTTTTGTGCGATGGTTAGCATCTTCCTCTGCCTTTTGGGTGTTTCCACTGAACTCATTCTGTACTGTACAGGAGACACATGGAGGAGATTGACTGATAATGGTCTACAGCCAATCAGGATGCAGAACACAATGCACTAATCAGAAAGCAGAACACAATGCTCTGTAGAAAAAAGCATGTTAGATTACACAAAAAAAAAAAAAAATCGAGAAACTGCAAGGCAGAGAAAAGTGAACCATGTTATAGCAAGGGACCACTTTAGTAGTATTGAGAACTCATGAAGAGCTTTTAAAAGGTGTAAAGGACTCAAAACATCACACAAATATATGAATATCTCCTGCAATGAGCAAACTTTCTATGCTTTTTATGGTCACATGTCTGTTTTTTGTCTGCTTTGATTTGTTTCATCCATGTTGGATTCATATTTCTATCAAATTTCAACAGAGTTTGCTTTGAATGGGATTGAAACCCTTTGTTATCAGTCCACTTTTTTGGTGCGCAACAATGTTTGGATTGCAGAGTTTACATTTAGGCTACTAAAACAAACCACACTAACAGAGTTGGCGTCAATAAAATAAAAGCTGCCAAATGTAAACACAAGGTGTTTCTCTTAGTTAAAATTTGAAGAAAAAAACAGATGAAATTCCCAACTAAAATAAAAATAAATCCAATGTTTCAGTATTTTGCAGTCCTTTGTGGCTCAAATGATAGGATGTTGTCTTCCTGTAATGCGCTATGAACAGGTGGTCTGTGTCCTCGAGGGAATGTTCTCCCTCCTGTGTTATGCTTCAGTCATCTGCAATCTGACTGAGCAACACAAAAATACCTTTCCATTATGTCAATGAGACGTTTGGGATTAGGTTTTGCAGGTGGAGACATTAATGAGACCCCGGGTTTGAGTCCCTGAACGGTTGATTACCTCTATGATTGGCCAAGAAGGAAACCCCCTCCAGAAACAACAGGTAAAGCAACAAATGTTCTTAGCACATTTATTGAACTGAAAACACCACCGTAAGCCGATGTTGTCAGAGACTGAATTTGGCTGATCTTTTATTTGTAGGTTTGACCATATACAAAGGTGTCGAGGACACTTTCTCCAGACATGTTCTTAAAAATAAAGATTCAAAAGATAGTTTTTTTTTTATTTCACAGCATTGCCATAGAAGAATCCATTTGGACTTGGAGAACAGTTCTTAAGGGGATACAATGCCTCTGGAAAGTATTCATACTATAGCGCTTCACTTTTTCTACATTTTCTTTTTGTTTCAGCCTTATTCCAAAATGGAATAAATGTATTTATTTCCTCAAAATTCTACACACAATACCCCATAATGACAATGTGAATTTTTTTTTAATTGTTGCAAATTTATAAAAAAAAAAAAAAACTTAAAAAAAGCCACATGTACAGAAGTATTGACAGCCTTTGCTGTGAAGCTGTAAATTGAGCTCAGGTACATTCTGTTTCCACTGATCATTCTTGATACGTTTCAGCAGCTTAATTGGAGTTCACCTGTGGTAAATATAGTTGATTGGACATGATTTGAAAAGGCATACACCTGTCTACATAAGGTCCCAGGGTTGACAGTGCATGTCAAAGCGCAAACTAAGCATAAAGTCAAAGGAATTGTCTGTAGACCTCAGAGAAAGGATTGTCTAAGGGCACAAGGCTGGGGAAGGTTACAGAAAAAATTTCAGCTGCTCTGAAAGTTCCAATGAGCACAGTGACCTCCATCATCCATAAGTGGAAGATGTTTTGAAGCACCAGGATTGGGGGAGAAGGGCCTTAGTCAGGGAGGTGATCAATAATCCAATGGTCATTCTCTCTGAGCTTCAGCGTTCCTCTGTGGAGAGAGGAGAACCTTACAGAAGGACAACCATCTGTGCAGCAATCCACCAATCAGGCCTGTATGGTAGAGTGGACAGACAGAACCCACTTCCCACCTGGAGTTTGCCAAAAGGCATCTGAAGGATTTTCAGACCATAAGAAACAAAATTCTTTGGTTTGATAATACTAAAATTAAACCCTTTGGAGTGAATGCCAGGCACTACGTTTGGAGAAAACAAGGCACCGCTCATCACCAGACAAATACCTTCCCTACAGTGAAGCATGTTGGAAGACATCCTGAATGAAAACCTGCTTCAGAGTCCTCTTGACCTCAGACTGGGGCGATGGTTAATCTTCCAGCAGGACAGTGACCCAAAGCACACTGCCAAAATATCAACAGAGTGGCTTCACAACAACTCGGTGAATGTCCATGAGTGGTCCAGCCAAAGCCTAGACCTTGAACATCTTTGGAGAGATCTGAAAATGGCTGTACAGCGTCGCTTCCCATCCAACCTGATAGAGCTTGAGAGGTACTGCAAAGAGGAATGGGCAAAAATTCCCAAAGGCAGGTTTGCCAAGCTTGTGGCATCATATTAAAAAATACTCGAGTCTGTAATTGCTGCCAAATGTGCATCAATGAAGTATTGAGCAAAGGCTGTGAATATTTATGCACATGGGATTTTTCAGGTTTTTTATTTGTAATAAATTTGCAACAATTTCAAAAACTCTTTTTTCACATTGTCATTATGGGGTTTTGTGTGGAAAATTTTGAGGAAATAAATGAATTAAATCAATTTTGGAATAAGGCTGTAACATAAAAATGTGGTAAAAGTGAAGCTCTATGAATACTTTCCGGATGCACTGTAGTTCATCTAAAAATGTACTCATCCTTCACTTGTTTGAACCTGTTTAAGTTTCTTTTGTTCTGCTGAACACAAAAGATATTTTAAAGGATGTTGGAAACTAGTATCTATTGACATCCATTATATATTTTCCCTATACTATGATGCTATATTTCCATCCAAAGTTGGAATATCACATAAAACATTTGTGAATAAAGCACTGTCTAGATTCAATGACACAAAGAGAAAATAATGTCACTTGCTGATAAACTGGCACTAAACATCAAAAGAAAAATTAAATGGACAGCAGTAGGCTTTTCTTAAATTTATATAATAAAATATTTGTGTTTCAGAAGACAAAATGCAATGAACGCAGTCGTATTTAGCATTTGAAGGCGTGAGACTCTCAAGACCCTTTTGGAAGTAATAATACCAGGGTGCGAATTACAGGGGGGTTTGGGGGGAATTGACCTTGCTAATTAATGCTTGATCGCCCTGCAGTACATCAAAACAAGATCTATAGGGGGTCAGCCCTTTAGTACTGAGAAATAGTTCACTCAGATCTATATTTGAATTAATAATATCATTAATTAAAATAATAGATAACATTAACATACATTTGGCCACCATAAAGGTTCATACAACTGCAAATGCATAATCGCACCATGCAGTCTACGCCAGAAAATATAACATGTATCTTTATATGGACTAAAAGTAGTCAAATTAGTTTTGTATAGTTTGACCTACCTGTAAAACCCAACAGTCAACTTTATCAAATGAAATGTGTAGTTCTCAACTCAAAATTGACGGAAAGGTAATTCCACTCATTTGAAAAGAGTTTTGAACTCAGTGTTGAAGGTAATGAGTTAATTAAATATCTCATTACTTCAACTTAAATGGAGTAAGTTCACAGTACTTATTTAGATTAGTTTTTTTAACTCAAATAGTTTGTACTAATCGGTTTCCTCAAACGGTTTGAGTTGCCTTAACTTATTAGGTTTTGCAGTACTCAGTTGGTTTGAGTTCTCTTTATTTAACGGGTTTTACTGTACTCAAATTGTTTTGTTTACTCAAACGGATTAGGTTCACAGTACTCATTAGGATTAGTTTTTGAACTTAAAGGGTTTGTTGCACTTGGTTTCCTCAAGCAATTTTAGTTACCTTAACTTTTTGGGTTTTACAGTGTACAGTAATGTCTGAAACAGGTAATCAGAGGATGCTGTAGGTCAGAATATACTAACCATCCCTCAAAACACTGAAAACTTAAATACTTTTTATTAATGAAATAGATGTAATTCAAAATAAATAAATAAATGACTGAAGCATGTTTTACACAAACTAACATTACTGAAAAAGTTGACCCCCCCCAATCATCAATGTCTAATTCTTACACTGAATAATACCTAACCACTTTAGAATGATCATTTCAGAGTTTTTACAAAGTTGTCAGTCTGCTATTCATCCATTAACGCCGTCCTATAATGCACCGGTTCTAACACAAAAGCTATTCTTATTATCAAATAAACTGTTAAAACAAAATCACTGGACTTCTTTATGTGTATGCTGAAAAGTAATCAGCAAATTTGTTTCATCATTGTTTTTATGCAGATTTTGACAAATTAAGCACATCTTGGGTTTCCATTAAGCTTTTTTACATGCGATAATTTAAAATGCGCATGAAAAAAGTTGGATCAAAACAGCTAATGGCCACTTGCTTAACGCATTATCAAAATATTTTCTTGTTTGTGTTCAACAGAAGGCAAAAAAAGAAACTCGTGAAGGTTTGGACCTACTTGAGGGTGAGTACACCACTTTTTCTTAATGTAAAGAACATTTTTAGTCAAAAATATGTGTGAAACGCAGAAATAAATGGGTGGAAGTTAAACACTCTGAAGTATCTGCAATCAAACACATCAAATGTTTATGAAGTAACATTTTAATATTCTAAAAAGTCTTTTTACACCTCATGGAAATGGAAAGATGTTATGGCTTATAAAGATTCTTCGCGGAACCATCAATGCCAATACAGAACCTTTATTTTAAGAGCGGTCAGCTGATTGCAGGTAAATGAAGGGAGAGTTTAACGCTGCTGTCTGTGCTAGTCGATGAGGTTGGGTGTGTCTGTAGCTGCTGAATCCTGAAATAAACAAATATGGATTAGTACGGCTCATCTATAAATGCGCTGGAGCATTAGTAATCATCAGGTACTCGGATGTAGAAGCACACAGAAAGATGCTTCTTCTGTTTTTACCCCAAATGGTTCCGCAAACGCCCTGTAGCCGCTGTAGAGAGGGTTTGGGATGGATACTAATGCGTTTCCACTAGCTTTTGTAGAAGCCCCATCTTCATCATCATTCTGTTAAATGATAAATAAGACATTACTTTCAGTAGCTTTACAAAGTTTAATTCATCTTAGAAATGGCTCAATGACTTATTGCGTTTTCAAGGATTGAAATATTACATTTCTGTGTGAGAATCAGAAATAAAGATGACAAAACACTGGAGAAAGAAAACAAGAAATAAACATAAATAGATAAACAATTAGATAGATGCGTTAAACAGATAGAAGGAGAGATAGAAGGAGAGAAACAGATATATAATGGATATAAATGGACGGATGGATATAAATGTATGGATAGATGAATGATCTAAATGGATGGAGGAATGAATAGATATAAATGGATGAATAGATGGATGGATCAATAAAAATGAATGAATGAATGTAAACGAATGGATGGATGGATATAATTGATATAAACGAATAGATGGATATAAATGAATGGATGGATGATGGATATAAACTGACGAATGGAGAAGGAAGGATGGACATAAATGGACGGATGGATATAAATGTATGGATAGATAGATCCATCCATTCATCCATCCATTTATATCATCTAAGTGGATGGATGATATAAATGGATGGATGAATATAAATGAATGGGTGGATGGATATAAATGGATGGATAGATGGATGGATGACTATATATATACAAATGGACGGATAAAAATAAATGAATGGATAGATGGATCATGTAAATGGATGGATATAAATGGATAAAAAGATGAATGAATGAATATATATGAATGGATGAATATATATGAATGAATGGATATAAATGGATGGATGGACATAAATGGATGGATGGAAGGATGAATGGATATGAATGAATGGATATAAATGGATGGATGGGTGGACATAAATGTACGGATTGGATGTAAATGTACGGATAGATGGATGAATATAAATAAATGGATGAATGGATACAAACAAATGGATGAATTAAAATAGATGGATGAATGTATTTAAATAGATGGATGGATGAATAGATAGATGGATATAAATTGGATGATGGATGGATGGATGGATAAATGGATGGATGGATGGATTGATGGATGTAAATGTACAGATAGACAGATGGATGGATGAATGGACATAAATGGAGGAATAGATGAATGGATATAAATGGATGGATGAATATAAATGAATGGATGGATAGATGGATGGATAGATGGATTCAAAGTATGGATGAATTGATGGATGAATGAATATAAATGAATGGATGGATATAAATGGACAGGTGTATATAAATGTATTGATAACTGGATGGATGGATGGATGAATATAAATGTATGTATACATTTAATGGATGGAAGATGGATACAAATGGATGGATGAATATATATATATGAATAAATGGATGGATATAAATGGATGGAGGGATGGATGAATATAAATAGATGGATTATTGGATGGATATAAATGGACGAATGGATGTAAATGTATGGATAATTGGATGGATGGATGTTTTAAACAAATGGATGGATATAAATGAATGAATGGATGGATATAAATGCACAGATGGATATAAATATGGCTGAATGGATGCAAATGTACGGATGGATGGATGGATATAAATGAATAGAAGGATATTAATGCATGAATGGATGTAAATGGATGGATGGATATAAATGTTGGATAAATGGATGGAAGAAGTAGATGGATGAATAAATGGATATAAATGGATGAATGGATATAAATCTTAGATAGATGGATAAATATAAATGGATGGATGGATATGAATAGAAGGATGGATGGATGGACAGTTGATGTAAAGAGAGATAAATAGATGGAATGAATGCTAAATACAGCAGTAAGCATCTATATAAACTCCTGAAGCTTGATTATGTGAACGTACTTTAAAATACTGGAAACGAAAGGCGTCGTTCTTGTGCCTGAGGACATAGTACGCCAGTCCAGCAACAATACAAACAATCGCTATGACAACCAGCACAGTGGTCACTGCAACACCGCTGGACTGCGTGATCGGAAGAACTGCTGGAACCTACAAATCAAAACATATTACTGAGGTGTAGATTTTGACAAAGAGACTCCTCTATAGACTTCTACTGCTGTTAAAGTAGTAGATCTGACCATGGATGGATTGATTCTGCCCGTACATTCATATACCAAAATGGTTCTCGAACATGCTCTATTGTGCTCCACTTACCGGAACAGGTGGAGCTCTGAAAGGCCCATCAATGACGTGGATCAGTCCATTGATGGCGGGAATGTTCCAGGCCAAAATAACCTTCTTATTCACCAGCTTCTGAGGTTGAGCGTCCTGTGGAAACCAGCGGAGCAAACAGTTTGACTGACAGTATAAACGCTGCGTGAGTGGTGTGAAGCTGCGGAGGCTTGTTTACCTCAGTCTGACCGCTGGAATTGGAGGGAATGGTTATGATGAGGTTGGAGCCCAAGCGAGACGGGATTGCAGTGTTGTGCTTCAGGTTCTCATAATAGTGAATATTGTTGACGCTGGAGATATGATACTGCAAATCTCTCCACGATAAAGTCTGAAAGAGGGAACAAACTGGAAATCCAAAGCCAAGCGAAGAAAGAGCGTCCTCTTAAACTCAAAAGGACACAAAAACATGTCAAAATGGAAATCAATTTGATGTTTTGAATTGACTCCTAACATCTAGTCAAAAAACACAGATGTCATTGTTTTAAAAAAAAAATTGACGCCAATGTTAGACGTCAATTTGACGTGATTTTGACATCAGGGTAGTTTGCATCCATTGGTACAAATTCCAGAGTAAATTTAAAATTCAAAATCGAAGCTTATAGATGAATACTAATTTTCATATATTACAATGCTTCTTGTGTATTTGTTTTGGTGTTCAACAGGGAATTCAATCGTGGATCTCAAATGGACGTCAATTTTTTTACGTTTTTTTGACGCCAGTGTTAGATGTCAATTAGACGTCATTTTGACATCAAGGTAATTTGCATACATTGTAAAATAGAATTTTGAAATTGAATGTTTCAGATGACTTTTCATATATTATCCGCTTGTTAAGTCGTGACGTATGAAATACTGTTTCCCGGTCTAAGCTGCTACTCACTTGAATTGAGAAAATAAATTTGTTTATGACCACTTTTTAGTAATTTCACACATTAAAGTGAATTTTATATAATATCATTATTTACACGATTTGCTGCATCACAAACATCAATATTTTAACAATCTATAAAAAATGTATTACCTTTTGGCCATTGGAATTTAGGCATATATATATATATATATATATATATATATATATATATTTCGATCATGATTTTCGAAAGTATTACATTTGTTGAGTCTCCCCATACAGTTCGAAAGAGCGCTTGGACTCGGAAGCCATTTTGCGTAATGCTACACTTAAGCCCCTTTTACACAGTGATACCGGCAAATATCGGGAAAATTACAGGAACGACTTTACCGGTAAATTCATAACAGTGCTGTTCACACAGGCTAGAACATTTAGGATTTTTTGCCGGAAAAGACCATTCACACATCCATACCAAAATATCAGTAAATTCTGACATCATTAGTCAGAAATGACCTCTAAACGGCTGCACTTGTATTTGTAAACATTGACTACATTAGAAACTCTGTGGATGGATCATTATTGTGAACAACTTCGATGAAAACAAATAGAGAAGCACTTTCGCATGTCGAGGCGTACAAAATATATGTGTGTGCTGGCGCTCACCTGCTGCTTCACATGCACACAGGTCATAAGCATTTGATCGATAGTTCTTCACACAGTTGGCATTAAGAAGGAACATAAAAAAACGTTATCTGACTAACATCTAGCAGCTAAATGTGTCTGCAAAAATGTTCAAAGGCTTTTATTTTCATAATCAGTGCGGATGTGAATGCGTCAGAATGTTTTGATTGGTTGGAGTAGACGTCTCACAATTACAACCCGCTTTCTGGCAATTTTCCTTCTGCATTCACACAGCGCAGAATTCCTGCAAATTACTGATAATGTTACAACTTCTCTTTCCAGAAAGATTGCCAGAACGAATTTACTGTTTTTTAAAAAAAGGGTCTGTTCACACTTGATCCTTTGCCAGAAAATTCCTGGTAATTTTCAGGAAAGGTCTGTATGTGTAAAAGGGGCTTATGTATGGATCTCAAATGGACGTCAATTTAATAGTTTAAAGGTTTTTTGATAAGAATGTTAGCCACCAATACAAAGTGCATTATAAATTTGAATTTTGGAATTGAATGTTTCAGATGTATTTTCATATATTATTCACTTGTTAAGTCGTGACTTATGGATTACTGTTTCTGGGTCCAAGCTGCTACTGATTTGAATTGAGAAAATATTCGTTTATGACCACTTTTTTGTCATATCACACATTAAAGTGAATTTTATATAAAATCATAATGTACAGGACAGTCTCTGGACTTGCTGCATTAAAGACATCAATATTTGAGCAATCTTTGATTAAAAAAATTAATTACTTTTTGGCCATTTGATATTAGGTATGGATATATATGTTGCGATCGTGATTTTCAAAAGTATTACATCGCTTTGTAAACGTTTATTATTATGATTTGTTGAGACTCCCTATACAGTTTGATTGAGCTCTTGGACCCTGAAGCTGCTTAGGGTGTTTTCTTAAAGGTGCAGTATGTAAGTTTGACACCCAGTGGTTGAACTAGGCATTGCATTTCTGGATCAAAACAAATGCAAGCACAGGTTGCCAGATTAATAACCAACAGGAGCGAGTATGAGGATCGAGCCAAAAGGCTGATTTAAATCATGTTCTAAATAAAAGCAGCGGCATGTGACAGAAGGAATATTTTCCATATTAAAAGCATTTTTTGCTCTAACCAACACCTTGAATTGATTTATTAGAAACGGCTTCTATTTTCTGCAGCTAAACAACAGGATAAACTGACAATGATCACCTCAAGTACCCCTCATGTGCCTAATTCAATGTTAAATGCTAACATTATGAGTTTGAATGTCATTTTAATTGACATTTATTTCCCTATACTTAAAGCAGTATCAGTTAGTGCATAAAATAAACTGTTTGAAATTGAACTTCTGAATTGTGACTCAAAATAAAACACATATCAGTAATTCAGCTACATCTAATGATGTTAAAAAGGTTTAATATGTATTAATTAGATTATTAACCCTACCATTTCGTGAGAGTGCATATTCTGTGCTTCTGAATGACTGTTTAAATTTCTGATGTGTTTCGATTGGTGCAAACAGCCAAATTTCTTATCCCTGCAAATCTCGTCATGTAGCATGTTGTTAGGACACAGGGTTATGCTTGTAATATTTATTTTATTTGCTAATTAATAACCTCATGTGGAACTCTGAATCTGCGTCTCATTTCGGAGTCTGCTACTGTCCACCAGAGGTCACATTTCCGTCACAAACGCATGCTTTGAGAGCCTTTCTGAATGAATGAATGAAATGCGCTGTTTTCCATATATATTGCGATCATGATTTTCGAAAGTATTACATTGCATTGTAAATGTTTATTATTACCATTTGTTGAGTCTCCCCATACAGTTCGAAAGAGCGCTTAGACTCGGAAGCCGCTTCGCGTAATGCTACACTTAAGCCCCTTTTACACAGTGATACCAGCAAATATCGGGAAAATTACAGGAATGACTTTACCGGTAAATTCAAAAAAGCACTGTTCACACAGGCTAGAACGTTAGGGATTTTTGTCGGAAAAGACCATTCACACATCCATACCAAAATATCGGTAAATTCTGACATCATTAGTCAGAAATGACCTCTAACCTTTCTGAATGAATAAATGAAATGCGCTGTTTTCCACCAAGGCAACCCGGAGTGCTGAAATATAATTAGCTAAACTGGGCTGGCATTGGGTGGATTAAAAGTACCAAAACAAAGACAGTGTTCCAGCACATAACAGACATTTTTTATGCTTTAGCAGAGTCAAAAACACACATATAGCACCTTTAACAAGCGGATAATGCTACTTTTGCCTTTATTTTGGTTGTCAAAAGGGAAATATGAGGATCTCAAATGGGTGTCAATGTTTTTAACATTTATTTGACACCATGCTTGATATCATTTTAACATCAAGGTGCCTTCTGGGAGGTTTCTAAACAAAATTGAAAATGAGAATGATTCATGGGTTTATATTGATAATCACCTTGTTTGCTCCAAATCCGTTGTTCTGGGGTATAAAAATGGTCATGTTTAATGATTTGTCAGACAGGGCCTTCAGCAGGGTCTTGCCGTCCTCTCCATCCTCTGCGTACTTCAGTAAATTCTAATGGTGGAAGCACGAACGTGTGATTTGATTGTGGTTGAATTGTGAATGAGACTTAATTTCTATTGACAAAAATTAAGTTAAGAAAAAAATCACTTCAGTTGATTGTCATTGCTTTGTTTTCCCCCCTCTAGTTAATCAAACATATTTCTGAGAATAAACTGCAGCTGGTAATCATTTTTTTGTTGTTTTTTCCTGTGGCCTTGCTTCCCATCCTGTTATGCTGGGTTCAGGCCACATGTAAAATTGAAGTCGGCATGAAATCAAAATTTCCCTGTTATAAAACTTCTTATTTTTATATGTATGTAGTAGTTTTGGTTATAAATTATGTATTTTACTATTTTGTATAAAACAATTTTACCCTCATAATCTTTAATTAAATACCATAACCTTCCACTTTTCCCCCTCAAAAAGACCAGTCAATTTGTTTTTGGTGTACTGACATTAAACTTACCGTGTAAAACACAGAAAAATTGGAAGTTGTGGCAACAACCGAAGCCAGGTCTCCATTACAAAATGCCCCGCTCCCAACATATCCAGCTCCACATTCACAAGCCACCTCTGTATAAGACAAAAGAATAAATGGCATTTTTGTCTTGTATTTAAAGTGTTAGTTCACCCAAAAATATGTTACTTCACCCAAAAAAAATTTATTCACCCTAAAAAGCAATTTTACAGAAAGTTTTTTTTTTAGATATTTAAAGGGTTAGTTTACCCAAACATTAAAATTACGTCATCATTATTCTCCCTTATATAGTTAACACATTTATAAGGGTGTTCTGTTGAACACAAAAGAAGATATTTTGAAGAATCCTGGTTGCTGGATCCCATCAACTTCTGTCAATGAGACCCAACAACCAGCAATATCTTCTTTTGCATTTAACAAAACAGTGATATTCAGAACAGGTGAAATGTGAGTAAATGATGACAGAATTATTGAGTGAACTATCCCTTTAAGTACATTTTCACACAGTCATACCATTCATCCTGTAGCAGTACGCATCGTACGGCCAACTGGAGTTGACTGGATCTTTGTACACCACAATACCGACATGATTATCACCGCATTTAGCTGAAGGAAAGCGGATCGGATAGCCTGCTTTCTCCCCGTCCATCCATCCGGCCACACACAGGTGCATTCCTAACTGCAACGGATACCAAAAAAAAAAAAAAAACCACCCAAAAATTAATTACAATTAAAATTATTCTGTTATTAATTACTCAATCTTGAAATGGTTCCAATTAAGAAACCTCAAAAAACTTTTTCTCATCTCCAGAACACAAAGTAAAATATTTCAGATGAAATCTGAGAGCTCCCTCATCCTCCATAGACAGCAAGAGCCCAGAGATGTTCAAAGTCCAGTAAAGGACCTTCATTCAATGTCAAACCATTCTATATATCTTTAGAGTTTCAAATGTAATCATATGAAGCTCCAAGAACACTTGAAGACTGTGATAGTGGTTTGAGAAAGCCTGTTGGCAGTAATTTGTTTAGTTTAAAAAAGTATGAATACATAGATGGTTAGATATGGATGGATGGATGGATGGATGGATAGATGGTATTAGCTTATTAACAAGAATTAGCATTTTCAGCTCACAGCTAGCATGAATTAACAAGCTGCTAGCATGTTTTTAGTATAGATTAGCATGTTGATAGATAAGATTAGCTTATTAGCATGAACTAATATTATCAGTTTGCAGCTGGCATTAATTAACATTTTGCTAACATGTTTTAGTATGAATTAACTTCTTGTTAGCATGTTTTTAGCACGAACTAGCATGTTGATAGATGGGATTATCTTATTACCCTACTGAAAAATCCAGCTTAAACCAGCCTAGGCTGGTTGGCTGGTTTTAGCTGGTTGACCAGGCTGGTTTTAGAGGGGTTTTGGCCATTTAGGTGGTCAGGCTGGGAGATGAGAGCTATGGCTGGTCCAGCTGGTTTTAGTTGGATTTAGCTGGTCATTTTCCAGCCTGACCAGCTAAGACCAGGCTGGAAATGGCCTAAACAACTCTAAAACCAGCCTGGTCAACAAGCTAAAACCAGCCAACCAGCCTAGGCTGGTTTAAGCTGGATTTTTCAGCAGTGTAGAATGAATTAGCATTTTCAGCTCACAGCTAGCATGAATTAACATGTTGCTAACAACATGTTTTAGTATGAATTAACTTGTGGTTAGCATGTTTCTAGTATACATTTCCATGTTGATAGATAGGTGGGATTAGCATATTAACATGAATTAGCATTTTTAGCTCAAAGCTAGCATGAATTAACATGTTGCCAATATGTTTTTAGAATGAATTCACTTGTTAGCATGTTTACAATATAAATTAGCATGTTGGTAGATGGGATTATCTTATTAGCATGAATTAGCATTTTCAGTTTACAGCTAGCATGAATTAACATGTTGATAGCATGTTTCTAGTATGAATTTGCATGTTGATAGGTGGGATTAGCTTAGTAGCATGAATTAATATTTTCAGCTTGCAGCAGGCATGAATTAACATGTTGTTAGCATGTTTCTAGCACAAATACCTTGTTGTTAGCATGTTTCTATGCTTACGTTTTTGTGCTGCTGACAATACATAGTTCTGCCCGTAGTAAACTCAGACCTTGATCTTACATGGGCAACACAGGCAAGGAACGTTTTTTTGCAGTTTTTTTGGCGCACAAAAGTATTCTCGTAAATTCAGAAAATTTTAAAATCAATGCACAGGGACGGTTCTGACGATTGTTTTGGTTCCTCCTCTTAATGTCTCAGGACCATTGCTGTTTATGGAGGATGACAGAGATCTTTGATTTCAGCTACAATATCTTAATTTGTGTTTAGAAGATGGACGAAGGTCTCAGAGGATTGAATCAATATGAGCATGAGTAATTAATATTGAATTATCTCTTTAATAATTGCATTTTAAAAGCACAAATTCACCAAAATTCACCTGTTGGGCATCAGAGAGCTGGGAAAACGTGGCAAGATTGGCTCCCTCTGCTTCACAAGCCTGCTTTGCTTGCGTGAAGTTCATTTTATACTTTCCCTCAGGTGAGCGCAGATGGAAAACACCTGCAGTTTTCGCTGAAACAGAAGAACAAAAGCCTTTATTGTTACAGCAAGGCACTACAGGGAAAACATTCATGTTGATTCTGATTTTTGGGATTTAAAAATAAAAATTTTAGGGAAATAAAACATCCAGAGTCAAATTTGAAGTTTTTATTATGCCACATTTTATCTGTCAATTAAAGGTAAAGATATATATTATTTCTATATCATTGTGAACGTCTTTTTTAAGGAAAGACACAACAAGGAAAATAAAAATATCCTATCTATGTTTGAATTAGTTTTGGAAATCCAATCCTATCCAAACTAATGCATAATAAGGCAACACGGTGGCTTAGTGGTAGCACTGTCGCCTCACAGCAAGAAGGTCGCTGGTTTGAATCCCAGTTGCCATTTCTGTGTGGAGTTTGCATGTTTTCCCAGTGTTCGCATGGGTTTCCTCTGGGTGCTAAAGTTTTCCAAAGACATGTGCTATAGGTGAATTGAATAAACTAAATTGTACGCAGTGTATGGGTGTTTCCCATTACTGAGCCGCAGCTGGAAAGGCATCCGCTTTGAAAAACATATGCTGGATAAGTTGGCGGTTTATTCCGCTGTGGCGACACCTGATGAATTCAGAGACTAAGCCGAAGGAAAACGAATGAATGAATAATACATAATAAAGTTGATAATGCCACACTCTAATAAATGCTGGGTTAATTAAACCCAACTTGGGTAAAATTTGGACTAAATCAAACATTGGATTAAACATTCATTTATTTATTAATTTTCTTTCGACTTATCAGGGATCACCACAGCAGGATGAAGTGGCAACTACTCTGGTATATGTTTTACACGGTTGAGTCGCATCCCACTACTGGCAAAAACATTGGATTCATTTCAATCCTATTAGTTTAATTCTGAAAATAAGTCCACAGTTGGTTTAGTTCAGATTATACCCAGAATTGGGACTGGATTGAAATAACCCAGCATTTTTTATTGTGCAAATTTTTTGTCATGTTAAAGAAATTAATTGTAATATAAAAATGGTTCCAATTGTCAGTCCAATCAAGCAACTGAGTCAAAATGTTTTAGTTATTCGTTTTCCCAATTGTCTTGTGGTGACTTGCTATTAACGCTTTAATATTAATAACGCTAATATTAGGGCATAATTAAAGAGTTAATTATATTAGCAAGTGAGTACTGTGGAAATGAAGGTCTCTGCATATCGCCTTTGGGTCGCAGCCGCCGTTATCCTCCAGGCATCGATCAACAGGAGGAACCACTTTCTCCAAACACTGGACTCCATTTCCCACATAGCCATCGAGACACTGACAGCGCCGCTCGTTCTGTCGTAGGTTACAATGTGTTAAACATTTATGCATAAAAACGTTCGCTTGATTATAACAAAGAAATAATAATGTTTGACATACGGGTCCGGTGAAAATACAGTCTGCGAAATCGCTGCAGCCGCCATTTGCCTCCTCTACACAGCGGTTAATAGGCTCGCAAACATGTCCGTCTCCGGAGTATCCCGTCTGACAGGAACAGGTAATGTTGATACCTGACTGCATACAGTCGGCTTCTTCATGGCAACCTCCGTTATATTCACTGCAAAGATCCGGAGCTGCAAAAACAAAATGTGATTTCTATGAATTCTTCTGGTGAATGTGTAAAATTAAAGCCAGAGTTCAGCCAAAATAAGAAAAAGAAAAGAAAATGTATTCTTCTTTAAGCGGTTCAAAACCTTTATAAGATTCTTTCTTCTATTAAACCCAAAACAAGATATTTTGAAGAATGTTGGACACCTGTAACCGTTGACTTCCAAATATTTTGGAAGTCAACGATTACAGTTTTACAACATTTTTCAAAATATTTTCTTCAGTGTTGAACAGAAGGAAGAAATTCACAAAGGTTATGAAACAATTAAAGGATGAGCAGAATTGAAATTTTGGGTGAACTAACCCTGTAAATAACAATTCACATAAATGTAACACCAGATTTGATTGTTTTTATTGGAAATAATTTACAATAAGACTGAAAATGTATACAGCACTTTAATTATTGAGTGTTGTTTGTAAATATAAACATAAAAAAATTACTAAAGAAAACATTCACTTGAAAAGAAAAATTGCTTTAAGATATTTACGATTTAAGTCCATTTAATGTGTACTTTAGTATGTTTTTGCTTAAAACAACCAATAAATGTCAAAATACAAAAATAAAAAATAAAATAAAGTAAATTTGAAAAAACACAAAAATATTTACTCAACTTTTGGTAATACAACCAAAAAAGAAGTCAGATTTAATTGAGAAATATCTGAATATTACTAAATCAAGATAAATTTGCTCAAGAATTCCCAAGGCTCAAAAATAATATATTATTTATATATAATTAATTATATATAACACCAAACATTTGGTGAAACAACCAAAAATTTCTGATTTACTATATAAATTTCTAAAAATTACTGTATTTATTACAAATATATTATATTGATTAGTTGTATAGTTCTATTAATATATTAGTTGGTCATTTGCTATCGGAAGTGGCTCATATGAAAGACAAAGGCCTCAAGATTACACTTATTTTACCAAAATAAAATATGTTCATGTCTTGATTTTTAATGATTTAATTAGGACAGTAAAGTCTGATTTGCTTAGACAAAGTCTTGTCACTTAACAGAAATAATGTACATTTCAGAATATAAAGTCATGGCGCAGTGGAAAAAGAATGTATATTGTGTATGACTCCCATGAGCTCGGACGACTGCATCCATACATCTCTGCAATGACTTAAAATCTTATTAATAAAGGCATCTGGAATGGCAAAGAAAGCGTTCCTGCAGGACTCCCGAAGTTCATTGAGATTCTTTGGATTCATCTTCAATGCCTCCTGCTTCATCTTACCCCAGACGTGCTCAATAGTGTTCATGTCTGGTGACTGGGCTGGCCAATCCTGGAGCACCTTGACTTTTTTTTTTACTTTCAGGAACTTTGTTGTGGAGGCTGAAGTAAGAGGAGGAGCACTATCCTGCTGAAGAATTTGCCCTCTCCTGTGGTTTGTAATGTAATGGGCGGCACAAATGTTTTGATGCCTCAGGCTGTTGATGTTGCCATCTAGATCTCTCATATGCCCTCATACTGAATGTAACCCCAAACCATGATTTTGACCTTCATCAAACTTGACTGATTTCTGTGAGAATCTTGGGTCCATGCATGTTCCAGTAGGTCTTCTGCAGTATTTGTGATGATCGTATAAGGCGTGAGATATCCCAAATACTTTGATGTCTTTGCCAATTCAAACATGAGCCGAAAACGGAGACAATTGGCTCCACAACCCAGCAGGTGGGAATGCGGGAAAGAACCAGCTCCCGCTACATTTACATTTGAATCCCCTGAAACTCGACTTCAACCACCCCAACTCACACATATGCTCATTTCAAAGTCTGAATGTTCTAAATTAACCCAAGTGACTTTATCTAACATGTTTGATATCATTTGAAATGTCTCAGTGCGACTGGTGCAATGGTCTCATTCCCTCAGAAATAGACATAATCAAAACAATAAATATTTAACTTCAGGCATCTTTTGAACCACTGTGAAGGGTGTGAGTTTCCTACAGGGAGATACTCTCAGACTAAATGCAAATGAATCACACACCCCTTTCCTTGAGGGGATTCTTGGATTACTTAAGGGAAGGTTTGAAAATTGTTCAGGGCGATTCTGCTTACCCAGATCAGCCCGTAACATGGAGCTTACGCTCCAAGTTATGTATAATTTAAAGTCAGGTATACATCTTTTCATCTTGGATTTATCTTTGATAATTTGATGTTTTGTATTGATCGTTTATGAACTGACTGATTGAATTGGCATAACACACATTTACCTGACTAATAAATTGTTATGTTTAAACATATTTTGCTCACTCTGTAATTATTAGTTCTAGTAGATTACGCTGTATCCTTGTTTCCGCACTTCTTGCGTCAGGTCAGTAGACGGACTAAAATCCAGTTGAGATGGAGCATTGGGCACACTAATTGTGTTTTTGGGATCCGGCTGACTCTTGATATTGATTCAAGTGTACTTAGGTGGAAAGGGCGATAACTTCCGTTTAGGACAACAAGGAGTTGCACGGCTAACCTAGATTGGGTACCCGACCTTTGTTTGAAGGTAATATTATTCTAAATTAAGTTCATATGGGAAACCATAGGCTTGGTGAAAACCAAAGTTACTATAGAGTCCAGTAGTCGGGTACATTTATAATAATTCCCTAACCTCTAATTAGAAATGATATTGTCTTAACTCAAGGGTGTACATCTAAGCGGGACTAACTAAAAGTACTTTAGAACGAGTGCGCTAGTAGCGGCCATCTAAAGTATTAGTCAATTACCTCTGTTTAATATTCAAGACTGACCAGAGTGTGATTGTGCGGGACGCCTTCGGCCGAATGAACGGATGTGATAGTTACTAGTAAAGACAAAAGGTTCAAACATTTATCTAAATTATATATTGATATAATCTTTTAATGTTTTATGATTGGAGTCAGATAAAACAAAATATAAATATATTCATATTCTAAACCACCTCATACTAAAATTGGAGTCAGATATGAGTTAAATTTAAGGTAAATCAACATTGTGCACTGAAAAGACCGAACAGGCATTGAACCTTCATCCACCAGTGGACACCGGCATTGGACCAACTGGGTGGACCTTACAATCGGTACGCAGTTCAACAGATGGTTCATGTGAAAAAAATCTACCTTCTGTCACTTTTCCAAGTGATCAACTAGAAGTCAAGTCAATATTTGTTGCTCTTACAACTGGTATCAATGACAAGACTTTTGTCAGGTTGTGTATTTTGTATGAATAAAATTGCCAACAGACTACTTGAGTTAAAGTATCGGTATCTCACCCTCAGCTAATGCAATGCAATAGATGTTATTCATATCATAACCAACCTGTGCAGTTGATGCCATTTCCTTCATAGGGCTCCAAACACTCGCACTGATTTTCAGGAAGACAAACTGCATTCAGATCACACGCGGGAGAACAGATCGACTTGACTTCTGTTGAACAACAGACAAAAATGAGTATATAATAACAAGCAAACTCTGTATTACTTTTTTAAAAATGCACTTGTACAGGGGTGGCCAATCCTGTTTCTGGAGAGCCACCTTCCTGCATATTTCAGTTGCAACCCATATCAAACACACCTGCTTGTAATTATCATGTGGTGTTCAGGTCCTAATTCATTGGTTCAGGTGTGTTTGATATGTATGTATGTATGTATGTATGTATGTATGTATGTATGTGTGTGTGTGTGTGTGTGTGTGTGTGTGTGTGTGTGTGTGTGTGTGTATATATAAATATATATATATATATATATATATATATATATATATATATATATATATATATATATATATATATATATATATATATATATATATATAAATATTGATTATAAAAATTTTGAAATGTTTTTTACATATACATCACAAAATTTTGTTACATTTACATATTCTCATTTATCTTTCAAACATTTATCTTGTTTGAAGACCACACATTTTTGTAAATAAATATGGATTTATCCAGAATTAAGCGTTTCTGCACACAGGAATTAAGCATACAAATTAATTAAGCATTTCTTTTTTTCCCAGAAAGTCTCAAAAGTGAAGTTTATGAAATTATAGCTCAAAATACAGCACAGCTCATTTATTATAGTATGGAAAAACAGCCTCCATTTTGGTGAAAAAAAAAGTTTTTCCTATGTGTGGCTTATAGGATGCAAATAAGTTGCTGCTCTCCCATCCTTTCTATAAGCAGGTGGAGCATTTACAGCCTGTGCCTTGGATACTCCAGAAAAAACAAAATATTTGTGTTTTAAAGTCTTGTCAGTTTAAACTCCTGACAAGCAGTTTTTTTTTTTTGAGCAACCAAAGTAATAGAAAATTGGAAAAACGTTGCCTGGTCTGATGAGTCTCGATTTCTGCTCGGAGGCTAAGGTCAAAATTTGGCACCAACAACATAAAAGCATGGATCCATTCTGCCTTCTTTTAACGATTCAGGCTGGTGGTGGTGTAATGGTGCAGAGGATATCTTGGTACACTTTGGGCCTATTAGTAGCAATTGAGCATCGTGTCAACGCCACAGCCTACCTCAGTATTGTTGCTGACTATGTCTATCCCTTTATGACCACACTGTACCCATCTTCTGCTGGCTTCTTCCAGCAGGATAACGCTCCATGTCATAATGCGCTAATCATCCCAGACTGTTTTCTTGAACATGACAATGAGTTCACGGTACTTCAATGTTCACTGCAGTTCATACTTCATTGTAAAGCTGACAAATCTGCAGCAACTGTGTGATGCTATCATGTCAATATAGAATAAAGTTTCGAGGAATATTTCCAGTATCTTGTTGAATCTATGCCACAAAGGATTAAGTTCTGAAGGCAAAAGGGGGTCCAACCTGGTACTAGTAAGGTATACCTATTAAAGTGGCCGGTGAAAAATGTCACAATAACTTAATGTTGACCATAATCTTTATGGTCATTTTGTATATATAGAGTAAATATAAATCCTTAAGTAAAAACCTGAAACTTGAGCTTGCTCTTACTTTGTTTTAATAAAATTGTCAACAGAATATTTAAGTTCAAGTTTCGTCATCTTACCCTCAGCTAGTGTAGTGCAATAGATGTTGTTCATAGCATATAGCAATCTAGTTATCGAAGAGGTTCAAACCAAATGGGGAGCACAAAGCCACTCACTCTAGTTTACTCGCTGGATGTCTTCCCTTCACGTTAATTAAAAAAATGGATAAACTTGCACAGAAAACACAATTAAGCTAAATATTCGGCACATTCACGACAAATGTGTAACACATTCCATGATAATTTCCTTTAATTCGCACATTTGCATTGAATTTGTATGTAACTTAATTGCGCAACTACTTGAAGGTGCCCTATAAAGAAAATCTGGTTATACCAAGGCATAGTAGAATAATAATACAATATTCAAACGATAGTTTGTTGTACAGTTGCCGGTTCACTTCCGGTATTTGGTACAATTGCATTCATACCAGAAGTGAACCGGACCAGAGCTCGCGTGAACTGTACCCCAGACCACCTCTTTCAGGTGGACTTGGGTATGGTTCTTGGGTGCGCACCCAAGTTCAGAAGACACGTTCACACTAGCTGAACGCACTGTTCTCTGACGTCAAACGAAAAGTAAAATGAAAAGTAGCAAAATTTTGTCAGATAACGTCACACACATTGACTGGCCATCTCAGCAAAAACATTATTTGAAATATGTTCATTTAGATTTGTATGAAAAATATAGGGCGAGGCAGTGGCGCAGTGGGTAGCACTTACGCCTCACAGCAAGAAGGTCGCTGGGTCGCTGGTTCGAACCTTGGCTCAGTTGGCGTTTCTGTGTGGAGTTTGCATGTTCTCCCTGCCTTTGCGTGGGTTTGCTCCGGTTTCCCCCCCAGTCCAAAGACATGCAGTACAGGTGAATTGGGTAGGCTAAATTGTCCGTATGAACGTGTGTGTGGATGTTTCCCAGAGATGGGTTGTGGCTGGAAGGGCATCCGCTGCATAAAAACTTGCTGGATAAGTTGGCGGTTCATTCCGCTGTGGTGACCCCGTTTTAATAAAGGGACTAAGCCGACAAGAAAATGAATGAATGAAAAATATAGTTGACCATTTGTAAAAGTAAATATAAGCTAATATAACACTGATAATGAACAGGTACATTTAAACAATCACAGCTTGTGTACTTACTCTTTTTAACTTGTGAAATTAACACATTTGTGAAAGTGACAACAATTATAGCACTATTGGAATTTATTGCTACCTAAATTACCTTATACATGTTAACAAATATCAATAAATTGAAAGTTATGAAAAACAATCTGAGCTAGCATTTTACTCTAGCCTGCAGCCACTGCTCTTTTGAGTCACTTTTTAAAAATTGCTAAAAGTAGCCAAATGTATGTTAAAAATAGCTAAAAAAAAAAAAAAAAAAGTTGCTAAAACTAGCAACAAAATTGTTAAGTTGGCAACGCTGGCTAAAAACCCAGTGGACAACGGGCCAATCAGGAGATAGAACAAACTGTGACAAGACTCATGGTCCACACCCTCCATATTACTTTAATGGGGTATATGCCGAAGCATGCTAATAGGACTTTTAATTTGCCATTAACCTGGGTTAAGCGCTTCCGGCGAATTGAATGCCAATGCAAAATCCGGTGCGTTTAAGGTCTGTTTTCTTTAAAAATCAGCGATCTCCACTATAGCTGAGTGATATCCGATTTAAAGTGGGTCTCAGACTGTACAAGAAGCACTGCATTAAATTACATTTCCCCCGCCATATCTTTATAATATGAGCATTTATTTTACCCTAGTATATTCAATGGAGCTTCTGCGTTAGCCTGCCGATTCTGATGGGCCCGTGCGAGTAAACAGCTTTTTGTCTCGTTTTACGCTTGATCAACTAAATAAATGCAAAAGTTTATTTAACTGAATGTATTTTAATGACATTACAACATCGATGCTGTATAAGGAACCGTATAAAATGGGGAAAATTTCACAATACCAGGTCACCGGAAGTGTATCAGCATGGGAACAGCACTAGCTCGGCATATACCCTATTCATTCGTCCAGACATCAAAAGAACATGACTGATATGCAGTTCTGAGATCATAAAATCTCTGAAATGATTAATATGCACACCTCAGGCAGCCAAACGTTTTCTAGTCATAACACAACTATAAGTTTCCTCACTTAAGTTATTTTAGGTGTGGGACCTTTATTTTGAAAACGCGAGCGCCAAATTGTTTACTGTCCGTTACTGAGTAATGACCCCACGAGACAAATCAAAGTCGCCTCAGAGCGCAAAAAGCAAGATTTACAGATTTCACATTTATTCATCTCCACTCTGAAGAAACATAAGGTATGTTTAGTAACATATTTTGTTAATTTATCGTGTTTATTGATGTGTATGTTTCAACAAACACCCGTAGACTGCTGAATCGTGTCAAATGGCTCAGCTCAACTGTCATCTGTTCATGCAGAGGTTGATAGTAAGTCCTGGCTGCGTTTTCTTCGACTGTAACGTTAGCTTCAAAATACTAACGTACTCGATGCAACTCTATCACTCTTATTTGTCAAGTTTAATTGTAATTTATCCTTTATCTGGTGAGCAAAAAACAATACTCTCGTCGGCTTTATATTTGTCCTTGTTTAGCTTACATCACGTCCTGTGTGTGTTAATATTTACAACACAAACCATATATGGTCAATCATGGACCTCCTGATTTCATGAGTTTTTTATTAAGTAATAAATGAGCTTATGAAGCCACTTTTGGAGATTTAGTTTGAACCTACTGAAGCCATAAACCTACTATGCAAATATCAGAAAACAATTTAACTTTTTAAACTAATGCAGTATTAAACCAAACCGCACTTAGTATTCAACCCAGCATAAGTTTTCTTTCACACCAACTGTTGACACACCACACACTTTACAAAGTGTTAATTTTGTCTGTGAATGTAAATAATTAGGGAAGAAATCTCATGTGTATCAGTATATTAGATCTGTGAAACAGCAGCGACAACACTACTAACGTTCATACCGATTGCTGTCTGGCAGCTTTCGCCTATCCATCCCTCCTGACAAAAACAGCTGCCGTCACCGTCCAGGCCTTCATCACACTTGCCGTGGATCGTACAATTACACGCTGTGAGAAAAAGAGGAGCAGCAAAAAAACAAGGTACAATTTGACTATGATTTACACTCTAGAAAAATACCATTCAGTGTAGCAGTGTAGTTTCATTTATACGGCGGCTTGTCAAGCAAATTTCTATCAAGAATCATTTGTTGGCTTATTAAATATTATCACTATTAAGTATGACAGGGTAGTTGCTAAATTCTTATAAATTGTCCTGCACAGCGACTTTTTTTTTTGTCTTGTTTATAGTCCAAATATCTAGAAATTTATGAAAAAATAAGCATTTTCTAGACATGTTAAAATAATTTTAGTTTTCAGACATAAGAGGTCTAAATCAAGTGACCATTTCTGTAAAACAAGCTAAATAGTCTGCTATTAAGATAAGTAAAATATTATTGTTTTCAGGTTGAAATGTGATTAATTTTACTAAGCCCCCTGGCAGATTATTTAGCTTGTTTTATGGAGAAACTTCCATAGAAATCGCACCTTGATATCAAAACAACATACAATACAAGCCCAAAACCACGTCAAAAATGCAAATCAATTGGATGTCAGTTGACAACCTTAATGTCAAAATTGACTTCTAATATTAATATGTAAAAACACATCAAAAATGTATTGTATGACTGTCCTGTAATGCAGTGTTTCTCAACCACGTTCCTGGAAGAGCACCAGCTCTGCACATTCCCCATGTCTCCTTAACAAAGCACACTTGGTTCAGATCACGAGCAGAGACTTTAAGACCAGTAATGGGTGTGACAGACAAATGAGACATCCAAAACATGCAGTGCTGGTGGTCCTCCAGGAACGTGGTTGAGAAACACTGCTGTAATGGATTTTTGATGTTTTATTAACACCAATATTATATCAAGCTACATCAAGGTAGTTACATGCAATGTAGGTTTACAAAACCCTGTTTAAATTTGGATTTTGTAATTGAAGCTTTCAGACGAATAAAACTTCTTGTTATTTCAGTGGTCAAAAAGGCATCAGTGTGTGGATGTCAAATGGACGTCAAGGTTTTGATGTCAAATTAACTGGCTTTTCAACATTCTTCAAAGTATCTTTTGTTGCTTTTACCAGAACAAAAAAAAAGATTCAAAATGAGTTGGAACAACTCAAGGGTGAGTTAAAACATGATCTTTTTAAGACGTTTTCATGTTTATCTAATGACTTAATTTCATGCACGTTCAGCATATTATGTAGCGCACAATTATACTGAAAATAAAGGCAGTTCAGCGATTCCTTTGGCTTTGGACTGTTTAGGAATTCTACAGTGGAAGTCAAAATGATTAGCCCTCCTGTGATTTTTCTTTTCTTTTTCAAATATTTCCCAAACGATGTTTAACAAAGCAAAGATTTTTTCACAGTATTTCCTATAATATTTTTTCTTCTGGAGAACGTCTTATTTGTTTTATTTCAGCTAGAATAAAATAAGTTTTACATTTTTAAAAACCATTTTAAGGTCAATATTAATAGCCGATTGTCTACAAAACAAACCATCGTTATACAATGATGTGCTAATTACCCTAACCTGCCTAATTACTCTAGTTAAGCCTTTAAATGCCACTTTAAGCTGAGTCCTAGTGTCTTAAAAAATATCTAGATAATCAAGATGAAAAAAAAAAATCAAGATGCTTACTCCATGAGACGAGACATGAGATTGGGTTCACAAGAATGAGACGAGATGTCTTTTATTTAACAAAAAAAAATTCACAAAATGCAAAACAATTTAGGTGCTTTTTTAAATCAACTTATAATAAAGGTTATTTTACTTCTATTTTATTGAATTATGTCATAAAGGACATGCAAACACTGCAAAATATTTTGCTATAAACTCTACTGACTGGCTTCTCTCCTCTCCAATATCACATGAGAAATCGAACTCCTTTCCACAAATTTAACTTTTTAACGTGTGTTCAGTGATGATGATGATGACGACCGGTGTGCGTGTCTCCAGGAGTTTACTGTGTGTGTCCTTTAGGCCCCGTTTACACTAATGCGTTTTTGTTTTAAAACGCATAAGTTTTTCTACGGTTACGCCATCCGTCCACACTACGCCAGAGTTTTCGAGCGTTGAAAACGGAGCGTTTCGAAAACGCTGGAGAGGCCGTTTTCATTCTGAAACGCTGCTGCTCCGTCTCAATGTGGATGGGGAAAAACGGAGACATCTGAAAACGGAGGCGGGGCTGCCGACATTCGCCTCTCTGATTGGGGCTTTTCCTCAATTTTAAGTAGCCTACACACAGTTCAGTCTCGCATCCTCTCCCTGTAAGTTCAGACTTTGCAAGTTTGATATGGAAAACAGACCCTCGAGGACATGACCTGTAAATCTTCAAAGGGAACAGTGTACTTTATAACCTTATTCACATCACCCTGGCTACGTTGTTTCACTTTCTCAACAATAAAATTAAAACATAGTTTTAGGAACTGCCTATTTTCATTTTGATATTAGACAGCAGAAATGTTGAGGTGTCGTGCTGCATCTTCTCTGTATGCATATTTATAATAAAACAGAGCCTATATAACATCACTGCCTCCTTTCATTTTCATTAAAAATACGAAACGTATCTTCTGCTTTGCTGAATGTCAGTTTTAATAATCGATAATGTCCATTATGAAAGTATAACGCACAATAAGTTTATACATTATAGGAAATAAAGGCAAGCGATCAGTCAATATACAGAATGTACGTGGTTACATTAATTATTAACTTATCTTTGCGCTCAGCCAAACCTGTGAACAAGTAATCAATTCAAAAGACCAAATTCAGGGAATATGTTGTTAGATATAGACAACAAGAATAATTAAATATCACGTTTAGCAAATATAGTGAGATTAGATCCAGCGAGAGATGCTTGATGAGCAGTCCGACCAGCACAGCTCTCATCTGGGTAGAAATGCAGCAGCGCATTCCCGAGAGTGTGTGTGTGGCCACGTGATGTGCGTTTTCAGCGTTTGGGTGTGGACGGAGAGCAGTTCAGAAACGCTGGGTGAAACGCTAGTGTGGACGCGGATCGTTTTCATTCTAAAACGCCATTTTAAACTAAATTGCACTAGTGTAAACGGGGCCTCACTGACTCGATAGGTGCAGAGAATAGTGCTATACAGCCGTGTGTGTGTATGTGTGTGTGTATGTAATATCCTGTCGCAAAATGTGGCTAAAAGTCATACACAACGGTAACAGTTTGATCAAAGCGTTTACATGTCTGTCCTACACTTCAATAATGTGACTAAAATAGGAATACTGTCTTAATTCGATTTGTGTTGACAATGATTAAGACTTTTAGCAAATCTAAAGTGCTATTCCCTTGCATGGTTACGAATCAGTTAATTTGTATAGCAGCAATTGTAGCAGCCTTTGCTTTTAGACGCGACAACCTTTAAACTTCGGTGAAGACGGGATTACATCACACCCGCCCAAGCAAACGAGTGATACACAACACGGAGGCAGCCCGGGTTGCCAGGTGTGTGCAAAGCACTTGATGTGCGGTTCAAACCCAATCCTGCCTCCAATCTTCAGTGCTAAATTCACCCTCAGGCTTCATCATAACGTCAAAACTTACAAGACAACTTTTCACTTCGACAAGAAATCTCGTCGGGATTTAATCTCACGGGATCTTGTACCCCGAGATCTTGTCACATCCTCAACTGTCTTCATGGCAAAGTTAAAATAAATTAGTTATTAGAAATTATTTAATAAAATTATTATGTTTAGAAATGTGTTTAAAAATCCTTATGTTAAGCAGAAATTTGGGAAAAAATATACAGGAGGGCTAATAATTAAGGAGGGCTAATAATTCTGACTTCAACTGTATAAAGGCCTGAATGAATTACCTGTGCAGTTTGGCCCAAAGTGATTGGAGAGACAGAGCTCACAGCCTTTGCCTGTAAATCCTGTATGACATTTACACACGCCTGTGCCGCTCTGTCCATCATCACAGTCTCCATGCTCTCCACACGGCGCCTCCAGACCACCAGAACACACTAAAACACAACACACACCACTTATTTCCATGTCATTTTCAATCAAGCTCTTATTCATTGTGTGTTTTCGAAATTCTCACCCTGGCAGTCTCTTCCGAAGTGGTTTTTACAGCACTTTGTGTCCCACGTCAATTTTGTGCATACCCGGTCACAACCCAAAAAATCTCTGTAGGACCTGTATCCGTAACCGTACGAGTACATACCATAGTAATTGGGCATTCGGTATGGTCTGTAAGGTTGTCGGCATATGCTAGTTCTGTTCTGTAAGAAGACAATTAATCAGATCAATCTTATAACTACAGCAGAAAACTTAGTTTGACTTGATTAAACAAATGAAAATAAAAAAGTCAAAAAGCACTGACTGCAAGAATATTAAAGCAACAGAATGCCAATATATGTATTTATACAAGAGTTCTGTCTGGTTCTCGTATCTGATTGGCTGATAGCAGTGAGATATTAAAGTAATATCAGCACTAATAAAGCCTCTTCACCTTTCACTGTGTATTATTCCACCCACATGAGTGGCAAGCAGAGGACTACAATTTAACAAATGTTGCAGCTTTTGGACAACATAATGTGCTTTTGAGGCTTTTTTAGGTGCGAATGTAGTTGTTTAGATTGCAACTATGCCATTTGTTTATATAAGGACAGTGTTTATTTGAAATATTTATAATTTCTAAGATTCAGCGAGTTGGAGGCCAGCCTGTCATACTAAGCAGAGTCTGACGTTCCGCCACAAGATGGTAACAGAGACAGCATAATAACTGCTCAGGGTAAAAACAGCATTTTTTCTGCGTACGTTTTAAACTACAGCAAAACAAATCATTACAGAACAGGTAAGAAGGTCATTCTAAGTCAGTCTCTCTCTCTTGTATTTGTGAAATCCCGATTGCTACAAAGAAATACTGGGAAATCTCTGTAGACTAGTGGCATTTCATGCCGTTCAGCCTTGTAATCTTAAAATGTGAGCAAAATCACCTGTTTAATCATCATTTTAGACATTATGCTAAAGAATCATTCAAGCACTAGCTCTACAAATAACTTTAAATTAAAAATAACAAAGTCAACAAAGTGCTGATTATTTGCATTTTAAAGCAAGCAAAAAGCAAAAAAATCAAAGGCAACAAATTGCTGACTGCTTGCATTTTAGAGCAACAGAACAAAAAAAAAACAATACAAAGTTTTGACAGCAAAGCAGAAAAAAAACACTGTTACAAATTTGTTAACAAAAGAGATAAACAAATAAACTTACCATGTCTGTTGATCCGTAGGGACAAAGAGGCGGCGAAAGGCAAGAACCACAGCGTCCCTATAGACAAACAATGTTTGAACAATATTAAGGAGGCCCGAAACAAGTGAACGATCTTTTGATCTATATTCTGTAATATTCTAGATATGATATAATATTCTAGAGTAAATTTTCTGAACAATCACTACAAAATCAGTCATTATAGTTGCAAAAATCTTTTTTTTTCACAAAATCCTGGAGGGACTGTTATTAGTCTACATCATGTCCTGTTTTTAGTTGGTTTAGAATATATGGAATCATTTAGAAGTGGTATTGGTCCACATTTTGGGTGTACATCAAGGTTTGAATCAATAGAGAAATCACACCAGTTGTTAACTGAGCCAGCTTTACCTTAATCTCTATGCTTCGGAAGTCATCACAGCGAGCACCGATGCTGGGTGGCTCCAGAAGCTGATCAATTCCATGAGCGATTCCTGAATCGAACAACATGTTCCTGTTTACAATTCTGGCATTGTTTCCATTGATTAAGATGTCACCCTGAAAATCAATAAGACGTTGAATCATATGTGTTAACAGTACGTCAATAAAAATTTTAATTAATTATTTGGCTTTGGGATTAAATTTTTGTCAAAAGAAAAATTACTTAAGTTTTGCACAAAGACAAACATTTAATAAATGTATTAATCCCTAATTCTTTTTTTAATATATATACATATTCCATTCAACTCAAGAGCATGGAACTCTCCAACTTTTCCTAAAAAAAAATCTTAAATCACACAAAAGACTTGATTCAGATGTTTTTAAAGGTGTGTAAAAAAAATCATCTTTTAGGTTCCTTGGGGTCAAACTAAAAAGTGAAGACATTTTTTTATTTAATTTGGAATGTTTTATATTTGTGCAAAGGCCTAGGTCTAGAGCACAAAAATTAAAATTGAAAAAAATAAAATAAATTTTTTTTTTTTTACTTCTATCACGCACATAAAGAGAACAATAAAAATTACAAAACTGGCATAAATCTGAAAAATGTTCATAAACAAATGAAAGACTAAAGCACAAAATCAACATGGAGTGTTGACTTGCTGTTGTTTTGCAAAATAAACGATTAAATAATATATCAGACATCAACAAAAAATCCCCCAAAAAATACAGAATTTTGATGTATTTTAGAATGTTAAAATATATACAAGCTGGCCCTGTATACGCGAGGGCGCTAAGCATAAAAATTTTTAAACCTTGCTCTAAATAGTGGAGTATTGCCATTGCAAACCAGCCCACAATGATTTTATTGCTTATTAAATACAATCAATGAAGCAGAAAAGTAAAGCCTGATTTCTTCTACTTGATTCCATTCTGAATGATTTGGACATTTTAAAATAGGACTGTTTTTGTCAACTAGCAGCTTCAAAAATTTAGGATTAAGCAATCTTTTATAAAGGGACCAGTGATTCCTACTTTGTGTCTCTCTGGAGTGTTAAAAACATATTCTAATAATTTAGCAAATAGACTGAAGATTCTAGGTTGAGTTTTTTTTAGTTCTACTATAGCATTTAAGTAATATGCATTAAGGACTAAGTATAAAAAAAGTATCTGTGAAACCGTGAATTTTTTTTTGTAGAATTACAGACAAGTAGACAACGTTTTATAATATATAATTTCTTATTTTCAATAAATGTGCTACTAGATTATGTCCTTCAATATCATCATTAACACTTAAAAGCGATGCTAAACATGATTTTCTGCTTGTCTTTTCTTGTCATCGTTCGGTAAAGAATAGCATCGGATCAGTTTCGCTTTTGCGGTACAATTTCCAAAATCAATCAATTCTATTAATAGGGCAGGCAATGAAGCAAGCGCCTGGGGGGATTGTGGGGACCCCTTATAGTTTGCTTATAGGGAGGGCCGGCTCTGCATATACAGTTAGGTCCATAAATATTTGGACATTGACACAAGTCTAACATTTTTGGCTCTATACACTAACACCATGGATTTTAAATAAAACAAACAAGATGTGCTTTACCTGCAGGCTGTCAGCTTTAATTTGAGCGTATTGACATCCAAATCAGGTCAATGTTGTAGGAATTACAAAGGTTGGCATATGTGCTTCCCACTTTTTAAGAGTCCAAAAGTAATTGAACAGAATAATAATCATAACTCAAACTTTCACTTTTTAATATTTGGTTGCAAATCCTTTACAGACAGTCACAGCCTTAAATCTGGAATGCATAGACATCACCAGATGCTGGGTTTCATTCCTGGTGGTGCTCTGCCAGGCCTCTACAGCAATTGTCTTTAGTTCCTGCTTGTTCTTGGGGCATTTTCCCTTTAGTTTTGTCTTCAGAAAGTTAAATGCATGCTTAATCGGATTCAGATCAGGTGATTGACTTGGCCATTGCATAACATTCCTCCTCTTTCTTTTCAAAAACTCTTTTTCTCTTTGGTTGCTTTTGCGGTATGCTCTAGTCTTTTGGTGTTTCTAAGCTCACTGGTGCGTTATTTCTTTTTTTAAGAATGTTTCAAACTGTTGTTTTGGCCACACCTAATCTTTTTGCTATCTCTCTGATGCTTGTTAGATCTCATCTTGAGAGTTGTCAGCAACACATTTCAATGCTGATAAATGCAAATAAAACCCTTTAAATGATCTCTGAACCTTTGATCTGCTCATTGTAATTGGGATAATGAGGAAATAACACACACCTGGCCATGGAACAGCTTAGAAGCCAATTGTCCAATTACTTTTGGATCCTTAACAATTAGGAGGCATATATGCAAACTGCTGTAATTCCTACATTGTTCACTTGATTTGGATGTAAATACCCTCAAATTAAAGCTGACAGTCTGCAGTTTCATTTTAGTTCAAATCTATTGTGTTGGTATATAGAGCCAAAAATTTTAGAATTTTGTCGATCTCCAAATATTTATAGACCAAACTGTATATTATCAATTTGTGAGGAAAAGTTTTCTGAAGCATCAAGAAATAACCTAAAAATAAATGAGTGTCAATGGCTGTCAGTAGATTAATAATATTCAAATATTTCATAAAGTCCAAACAATAAATGTAAAAAATATATGTTTAAATATGTTTATTCACATTTAGAAGTATTTATATCATAAATATAATATAAATAAATAAATAAACATAAAAATTATAAATAAACCCCAGTTTACACAAATATTCATTCAAGCTGAGTGAATTTTTAAAAACTAAACTTGCAAACATTAACCTTAAATAAATCATTAATGCGCTTACATGTTATAAAGAAGTTTCTCCACGTCAAAATACTTACAATTAAATCTTTATTGCAGCTAAAGGTGATTTCTGATCCGAACAGCGTCTGCAATCTTTTCTCAGTAGGAAGACCAATTGCAGCTATCTGGAAACAAACAACCCAAAACAACTCTTAAAAGAAAGAACTACACAGCCAGGACAATTGGTCGAATTACATTCCAATTATGCTCATAAGTTTCACACCCTCTCATCGCGGACTATGTGCGCTTTAAGGTAGCCTTGTAGTTTGTCTCGATGGTCTTCACTGTACAGCCAAGTCTTTCTGTCCTCAGTGAGGTTGTTAAAAACATCATCTGTCGGCCAGAACATGGTGAACGGGTAAAAGGCTCGATGCTGCACCACATGCATCAATCCTGCATCCTGTGAAGATGGCAAACATGTTTTTAACAACAACAATGACACATATGGATGGTTCTGTAATTGAAGGTTCATTTGCTGCCCAAAGCCATCAATTGTTACATTTTTAGGTCAATTTTTACTTTAATTCACGTTATTAACTAACCATTAACTAAGACTTTTAGATCAATAAATTAATAATCAGCTGCTTACATTGTAAAAAATGCTGGGTTCCACACTATGAATTTATGTTGGGTCAACAAGTAGGAATTAAGTTGCTAACAAATTTAAGTTGATTGAACATAAAACAATTAGGTTGTCCCCCCCAAAAAAACTCAAGAATTGTGTTCTTTCAGCTTTTTTTAAATAAGTAGTGTAAACAAAGAACACACATCATTTTTTGAGTGTATTAATAGTTTGTAAGGTTGTAGTTTTTATGTATTGGGTAGGATTAGAGATGTAAAATAAGATTATACTTTATAAGTGCAAATAAACAGTTAACATCTTAATAACGCACTGTAAAAAGGCTGCATTCCACACAATTGATTTGTGTTGTGTCAGCATGAAGGAATTAAGTTAACTTGAATAATTATTTAATTATTAATTTTATAGCGGCTTAGTCTCTATTTCAGAGGTCTCCACAGCTATGCAGTGGATGCCATTCTAGCTGCAACCCAATTTTTAGGAAACACACACACACGCACACATACACTTCGGACAATTTACTTTATTCAATTCACATGTCTTTGGACTGTGGGGGAAACCGGAGCCCCAATAGAAACCCACGCCAACACAGGGAGAACATGTAAACTCCACACAAAAATGACCAACTGCCCCAAAAGGGACTCAACTAGCAACCTTCTTGCTGTCAGACAGCAGTGCTAACCCTAACTTTAATTAATGACTAATTTAATTGTTAAAACAATTACGTTGTCGCCCAAAAAGTTTTCTTTTTGTTCGAAAAAGTAGTAAATTGCGTAATCAAAATATTTATTTACATTTTTGTTTGCCATTATTTAATTTGTTGATTTTTAAAAGCTCTAATTAGTCATTTTCTGAACTCTACAACAATATATTTCCCAAACTATGTTTAACAGAGCAAGGAATGTTTCACAGTATGTCTGATAGTATTTTTTCTTCTGGAGAAAGTCTTATTTGATTTATTTTGGCTAGAATAAAAGCAGTTTTTAATTTTTTTAAAGCTATTTTAAGGTCAATTCTACTAGCTCTTTTAAGCTATATTTTTTCCGATAGTCTACGGAACAACCCATCCTTATTGCCTAATTACCCTAACCTGCCTGGTTAACCTAATTAACCTAGTTAAGCTTTTAAATGTCACTTTAAGCTAAATAGAAGTGTCTTGAAAATATAACTATTATGATAAATATTAATAATTGAGTTATTAAATGTTATTAAATAATATGAGTTATTAAAACTATTATGATTATAAATGTGTTGAAAAAAATCTTTTCTCCGTTAAACAGAAATTGGGAAAAAAATAAAGTATGGGGGCTAATAATTTAGGGGGGCTAATAATTCTGACTTGACTGAATTGTACTAATAATTCTGACTAGACTGAATTGTATTGTTAAAAAAAATATAAAACTTTTATGTAACAAAATTGGGTTCGTAAATCTTGCCCCAATTCTGTTACCATACCATACTTTGTCTTTAAATTGGTGAAATTATCTTACACAACTGTGTAAACAAATAGATAACAATGTCACATTCCTTTGCTGATAAAAGTGATAAATGGTGTGTGTGCTCTCTCTGTGAGAATATTTTAATTTTAAAAGATCCTACATCTAGAGTATTTTTGTAAACTGTCAATACTGTTACCACAATTTTGAAAGGAAAACAGTCGGTAAAAGAATTGACTTGAATTGTGTTTCACTCTATTTGTGTGTGTTTGTATGGGTGAAACAATCTTGGATTCAAGTTTTGTAACCTAAGGACTGTTCATTTAATAGTACAAAAAATATTTTTCTTGCTATGATTTATTGGTATTTCTAAACATTACTCAATTTGAAAGATTAACAGAATTGACACAATACAATATTTTTTTCCCCCTTAAATACAATAAAAAACAATACAGTATTTGGCAAGCACTAAACTACTTAAATTGAATATGCTTTCAATAAGACACTGAAAAGTATTGCTGTTGAGAAAGATTTGATTCCTTATGTTTTAAAATGCCAACCTGTAATTATAGAATCACACTTATATCTAAAAATGAAAAATATATTTAGACCTGGAGGAGCTTCCCGAACATTTTGAAGCCATATTGCTCAGCCGCTGCGGTGATGTTCAGCTGCAACATAAAATAGGATTACTTTCTTTTGTGACATTTTTCTCAAATTTGGTGAGCACTATTTGAGTTACTGTACGTACGTTAGTGCTGATTTCTGCTTTGCCGGTTATATCGTATGGGATGAGGACCTTGTCTATGTAATGCAGGATTCCATTGGAGCATTCAATATCACTGGTGATAATCTTTGTATTGTCGTTAATGTAAACAACACCCTGAGAGACAACAGATCATGGTTAAATAATTGAATACAGGGAGATTTTTTTATTTTATTTATTTTAACGTAATTTGTCCCTCCCAAATCTAATATATATGGATGTATAAATGAACATATGTATACAATTCAAGTTAAAATAACTACACATGAATATTTGTAAATATATAAAGTAAATAACCACTTTTGCAATATTTTGACACAGACTCATTGGCCACTTTATTAGGTACACCCGTTCAACTGCTTAGTAACACAACTATCTAATCAGCCAATCACATGGCAGCAATTCAATGCATTTAGGCATGTAGAAATGATCAACACAACCTGCTGTAGTTTAAACCAAGCATCAGAATGGGGTAGAAAGGGGATTTTAGTGACTTTGAATGTGGCATGGTTGCTGACGTCAGATTCACCATGTGAATATGGAGCAAAATCTCTGAGGAATATTTCCACTACCTTGTTCAATCTATGCCAGGAAGGATTAAGGCAGTTCTGAAGGCAAAAGTGGATCCAACCTGGTACTAGTAAGGTGTACCTATTAAATTGGCCGGTCTGTGTATATCATACATATAGAACATATATTTTTAGATATGTAATGTCATATGTGATTGCATATACAGCTGAAAGCTGAAAGTTGGAATTTTAATACTTTTTCAATGATTTCCCAAGTAATGCTTAACAACAAAGAAATTCTGGGGTGAAATAAAAGCAATTGCTACTCAATATTATTAGCTCTTCGAAGAAATGGCTACAAAATAAACCACCGTTCGGCAACTACTAGTAACTAACTCCTCTTAAACTAGTATATAGCAAACTAAAATAACTAGTCAAATATTATATATTGTCAATATGGCAAAGACAAAAAATGAGGTATAAAATTATTATGTTTAAAATGTCTTGAAAAAAACTCTGTTAAAAAGTACTTGGGAAATATTTAGTAATTAATAATTTTGTCTTCAACTGTTTATCAAAGACAAAAAAAGTAAAAAATTTATGGCATTTATGGGATACTTTTAAATACTGTATGTACAATCTAAACATGTTATGTCATATTTAATTAGCATATATTGTCATATATTAGATAGTGGCCAAACCTCTGGTGATCTGGTTCAAATAAAAATCAGATACTGGGGGAAAAAAAGTGTTTGAAGCTCACATCTCTAACGCTGAAGCGTAATTTATATCCATTTGCGGTGACCACTTCTTTAACAGATTTGAGGTCTGATAAGTGCAATTCTTCACAACTGACGATGTGATAACGCAGCAGCTCTGAACTGTGACTCGAATTGATCCACGAATCAACCTGAGGGTTCTGCCATGGCAGGGAAATATACAAAGAACAACAGAAGAAGTTTTCAGATTAGTGCAAATGCATCAGTAAATCCCATTAGATTTGTGTAATGAGGTTGTGTGTCTGTACAGCATACCGAAAAATTTGTGACGTAATCTGCATGAGGAACAAACACAGTAAAAGGGCCTCGACCGACCCAATCCCGGAATCGAAATGCCTATAAAATACACATATTTATTGTGAATACATTTCAAATAAATCAAGGAAAGAGTATATTATTTAACATCTGCACTTACGCCTAAATTATTTCTGAACCACATTGCTTCAGGATTGCGACTGATCTCCTGCAACAAAAAAATGATGCGATTTAGTTGCTGTTTCTCATGCGTTGTCAATTATTAGAAGTATCTTAAAATTGTATTCTTAAATGATACTAACTCTACTGACAGTCCCTGCACACTGTAAACCGTCCCCTTTAAAGCCAATATAGCATGTGCAATTGCGTTCCCCAGCACCGAGGTATCTGCAAACAGCATTAACGCTGCAGCCTCCGTTATCCTGAAAAAAAAATGTTTTGCATACATAAATATTGCATATGAGATGAGGATTTAGCCATAATTAGTCATAAATCTTCAAAATCTGTTACCTTTCGACAAGGATTAACTGCTAAACATCGATGACCTTGGGAAATAAAACCAGGCCTGCATGCACATGCAACCTGGCACAAATGTAATAGCAAATGTATCGCTCAGCATCTTAACAATGAATTCCTTATGTTACCTTTTGTTGTTAAACTCAAAACACAAACCCTGTTTGGTCCAGTCTTCATGCATATGGCATTCTCATCACATCCTCCATTGTTCACTAAGCAGGCGTCCATTTCTATAGTGAAAACACAGTTTTGTAACTTTAGAGGTCTCATGAAATTAAAATGAAATCATTTTAGATGCTAGTTTCAGTCTGCTAGTTTAATATATATATATTATTTTGGGGTTTTCACCTTTAAAGGGCCATGACACCCCCCACTTTTGGTTAAAGTCTGCTACAGAATTTTTTCAAAAGATGCATGATTAATGGGCGTAGAGCTCTGCGAGCATCGGGCAGGAGTGGGTGTGGCTAGCAGAGGAGAACGTGAGCGAACAACTGTTGTTGTCAGTTAGCTCACAAAATGAGACAAACCGTGAGGAGACGCATGAGTGTATAGTTTACAAAGTTAAAATGCAAAGAAATGAACAGTGATTTAATGCCCTGCTACATTTGTTATTCGTAATTTCATATACACATAACCACAATTTATATCATTATAAAGATGTGTTCATGTAAACACTATAAATGAGGATTCTCCCTCAATCCCCGTATCCAGCAGACTCAGTGCAGCAGGTCTCCTGACCTGTCTATTTTAACCATTAGCCCTGCTGGTAATCTGGAGGATTTAGGCGAACACAGCAGCACAGTGATGTGTCTGAATGTGAACGAACTCCTGATAAAAGACAGCGTCCGCCATTCTCTAATTCTCGTGCTGCTCTCCCGACAAAAATGCTAGCAACACACACACACAGCTTTGCTGTATAATCGGCCCTGACAAGATCGTGGGGGAAAACATGCAACAAACCCTGTGGATCATGGAATCAAAAGCATATGAGCCTTCATGAACGGCTAAATACTGTGGCTTGTCTCACAGCTCGGGCTTGACTCTGGCAGGTCTCATGAATAATTAAGCAGCCGGCTCTTCTCATAGGATAAGAAAACTCCGCTATGAATAATAATGAGAAACCGACGCATCATCATTGCACTTGCAGTACTGCGCTACGTCGCCGATTTTGATCCCGCCCCAAAAATCATTTTAAACCCGGAAGCTGAAATTAGCTGACAAAAGCTCAAATTATCCAGTTTTACCCACAATTAAAGCTGACAGGTGCTAACATTGTCTTAACTGATGCTCAACACACACAAATCTGTTAATATTAAAAAAAAAGTTCCTTTCCTGTCCATTAAAGGTTCAGGACAGTAGAAAGTATGACAGGAAAGGATGGGGAGCAGAGAGAGGGGAAGGATCGGCATAGCACCGCGAGGCGGGAATCGAACTCGGGTCACCGTTCGATAAAATGTAATTAGAATACACGCTACTGTGGAACGCGTTACACCCAACTCTGAATGTTATACTGCATTGCCCCTGTAAAATAAACTTATAACTAATAATACGTTGTAGATATATTGAATATACAATAATTGAGCCATGCAGCCCGATAATTTATTTGTCATAAAAAATATCATGCATCCCTAAATGTCCTGCATTCCTAAATTAATGAAAAAGAATGGGATGTTTCAAGATGATGCTATAAAAATGTAATTTTGGTGGTGATATTGCTATATAGAGGTCGGAAATGTGAACACAAACTACATTTTTAAAATTAGATTTATTAACCTATCTACGTAAATAGAAATTCTGAAAAGTAAATCACACATTTACCGACACATATGACCCCATCACCAATGTAGTTGGTTGTACATGTGCAGGTCCTTTCACCGGGTGCTGTTTTTGTGCAGTTTGCGTTTATTGAACATCCACCGTTGTCTTCAGCACATGGGTTAATTTCTGTGAATGACATATGCAGATATTCTCATTAGGATTAGGACTGTGTATAAAAAACGTGATTTTTAACTTAAACAACCAACTTCAAACGAAAACACACAAACCTTCACAAGAAGTCCCGTTACCCTTATAACCAGCTGTGCAGGAACAAGTTGGAGGAGTTCCCGAATCTCCCGAAATACAGCTGACAGAAGAATATCGTTTTATTAACACAAATTAAAGACGTTCTTACATTTATATATGTTGTACTTACTTAGCATTAACATCACAAACTCCCCCACAGGCATCATCAACTACCACTGAAAAATACACAAGTTTAATGCCATCAAGAACATGAAGGTGAAAAACATGTTAGCTAACGTAAAAAGGTTGCTGTTTGACCTCAATACTGACCAACAGAGCATTTCACTCCCTTCCAACCTTTAAAACAAATGCACTGCCCGTTTCCCTCCAAGCCATCCAAACATTTGCCATGTTCACAGTGACATTCTGCCAAACAAAAACAATAATTTCACAAGGGATTGTTCAAAACATTTGAACAGCAGTCCACAGAAGGGCTGTCAAATGGAAATAGATGTTAGCGTTAGCATAGATGCTACCTGACTTGCAGTCTTTTCCGTATCTCCCGGGTTCACACATCTCACAGGCCGTTCCATGAAAGCCTTCATTACAGAGACATTTGCCAGTGCCGTGCAGCCCGTCCTCGCATTGACCGTTGTTGGAGCACCAGTTATCCAAAGTCCCCGGGCATTTTCCACAATCATGCCCATAGTATCCTGGACAGCAGGAGTGGTCCTGGGAGAAGAGTTATTATGAGGTTTCAGTTTGGATCAGATTCGAATTTGAATTAAGATATGTAAACCCAACCAGCACTACATCAGTGACACATTTTTAACTACAGAGTTTTAGGCCTCGTCCACATGTCCATGTGTATATGTAATCATACAAAATTCCAATTTTTGTAGCAAAAAAAGATAAATATGACTAATCCAGAGAGTAATCTAAATCAGGAAAAGAAGTCTTTATTAAATGCAGGTTTCTTGTGATCAGGTCTGGACGAGGTCATTGAGGCAAACTACTGTAACTTCAAACAGTTCCCCTCTAACGATGCTTTAGGCCGATGGAGCATCATCCCTATCCAGCACTGTTTTTCACATTAAACACCTCCCTTTCTGGGTAGATGCCTCAGTGGTGGCGGAGATCTTATGCCTTAGGTTTTTCCCTGTGGGCCATTTTTGGGTGAACCAACCCTTTGAAATGCACCAATTACCATGCACCCTTCATCTCAAGTATGATTAACAAGACCGTGGCTCTTCAAAGCATTGGACAATGAGTTTGGGTCCTTAAGATTTGGGTGAAATACCTTTGTTGTTCTCAAACAGTCCATGAGACAGCCAGACACAGTTTTTCTCTTTTTTCCAACTCTTGTCCTGTATTTACAGTTACTCTTCATATTTTGAGGGAACTTTGGCTGTGTCTGAAGAAATGAGGAGGGGAACAAACAATAAGTTGCATTTTGCCATCATGAATCTTAAGAACAAAATAAAACAACAAAGGACTCTATAGAACCAGAGCTGGGTAGTAATGGATTATATGTCATCTAGATTACGTAATCAGGCTACAGTTACTTTATGGATTACTAGATTACAAATTATTTACACAATTGCAGTGAGTTACAATTCATTGATTCTGCAAATTTTGTCCCTTTTTTAACGGTTATATTATGTCATAAAATTGCTGCATATATACGTTTGTGATTCTTTATATTTGCAATGTTATTACTGTTTGATGTTTTTCACTAATTCTGTCACCATTTTTAATATGAAATATTTGTTGTCGCAGTGATATTGCTGTCAAACTCTCCATGTATTATCCAACTTTAAATAGAAGCTCTTGTTAGAGATAAAAAATTAAATATATACATAATAAATTTTTATTTTCTCTTAACATAGATTGAGATTGACAACATATAGGGGTTAGCACAAAAGTAATCTAAATGTAATCCATAAGTATTCGGATTACATTACTATAAATGTGTAATCTTCGAAGTTATATTACTTTTGCCATTTAATTTGTAATCAGTAACTGATTACATTTCATAAGCAATCTACCCAGCTCTGTATATAATCTTACAGGTTTGGCACTGAAGGGACATTGCGGTGCAGCTTTACAATCTCCACAGCGGCCCTGCAAACACAGCAAATGATTCTTAAAATTGTTACACAACCTCAAATGTGATTCGAAAATACCAACGGACACTTACAGTAATTTTCAAAATCACATCTTTACTGCAGTGGTTCTTATGGAGGTCTAAGACTCGTGGGATTCCGAACACTACGCCGTGCCTCGTCTCAATGAAGCTCATGTTTACGGGGACGTCATTTGCTATTATCTGGAGTTCAGAAACAGTTAGTACTCACTACTTTTTATCTAAGAGCTGAACAGAATTAGTGGAATACCTGATTTTCGATGTCCACGAAGAACATGATCTGAGTCCCGTTTCCTAAAAACGTGTTTTTGAAAAGTCTGTCACTCAAGTGTTCAGGAAAGAGCTGCTCGCTTAGAATCACGTGATATTTTACAATCTCCTTGCTCTGTTGGAAAGAGATGATTTTGTCAATTGATAACGTATAATAAAGTAATTATTGTGGCGCAAAAAACGTTTTACTCACCAGTTGTGTAGCGTTTGTTTTATTCAGGTACTCCTGTACAGCACTGTCATATGGAATCAAAATGGTGTAATCTCGAGTTGGGATGCTGTTTTCCAAGTTGTAAAGCTAAAACGATACAAAAAATAAATAGAGAAAACTTATGTATGTTTATGTTACAAAACCAGTTATGAGATACAGGACAACCCAACACTGGGACACACCCACACTCATACACTACAGCCAATTTAACGTATTCAATTCACCTATACCGCATGTCTTTAGACTGTTGGGGAAACCGGAGCACCCAGAGGAAACCCAAGCGAACACGTGGAGAACATGCAAACATCACACAAAAGTTGCAACTTACCCAACCGGGGCTCGAACCAGTGATCTTCTTGCTGTAAGGCAATCGTGCTACCCACTGCGCCACCATGACGCCCAGCATCAGTTTATCCCAGGTTAATTTAAAACTGGGGTTAGCATTGCTTTTAACCAGGGTTATGAAAATGAGTAGTTTTTTGAATGAATGAACTGGTAAATGCTAACACTTTAACAGCCAATCAAATGCCCCATTCACATGCTTTGTTAAACTGAGATAACCCAGGATTACATTTAGCCAGGGTTTGGGGTTAAACCAGACTCATTAATTTAGTTGAATGTTCAGGTAAAACATACCAGTGCCGCCTGCCTGAAAAGGCTGAATTCTGGCGTGTTGTTGAGGAACTTCGTCAAAGTGGGAGGTGGTGGAGGGAAATCAGACAGAGGGGGTCGAAGAACCTGTGACAAAAACAGCTCTCATCAATTTAATTTTCACATTTTAATCATTTATAATTTGCAAAAGAGATTCATATGTCTAAACTAGATCAAGTGAGTAAACTCCCAGGTAAATGATTTAGCACCTCAATGCCTAAGCGCTCTTATAATGTCAAAAAAGTTTAGCACTACATTGTTTCCAAAGTGTTGCTATGCAGTTGCAAACATGTGGGTGTTGTTATAAAGTTTATTCGGTGTTCAAAATGTCTTTAGGGTGGTTCCTTGCAGTTAATCATATTACTGTTGTTGGTTAGGTTTGGTTTCTAGAATCTTCCTAGGCAGCTGGTAAGGTGTTCTGAGACATTGTTACATATCCTGGGTGTTACATATTTATTTGCTCTACATGTGTTTAGGTCAGTTTAGTAGTTGATAGAACGTTGTCATGTGGCTGCTAGAGTATTTCAAGGTAAATTTTATGGTTTGGCTATGTTATTGCTAAGGTGTTTAGGTGTGTTTCAAGACGGTTGCTATGCAGTTACTAATGTACTAACCCAGCAGGCACACAACATCATAAGACGCTAATATTAGGTTAAATTTAGATCATGACATTAGGTAACCAAAATTCAATGTCTATCCAGCGTCTAAGGACAAAGTTATTTTGACGTCCAATGACGAGGTCAATTTATGTTGATATTTGGTTAATTTTAGGCTGTGTTTGGAAAGTGACCAAATTCTGACATCTGATAGATGTCATAGTGTTAACATTCACGTAACGTCAAGGTGTAACATGATTAGACTTTTATATTTGGTCGATTTTAGGTTGGACATTGGACGTTGACTTCAGCCTGACGTTGGGTTCTGGCGTCAACCTGATTTTAATTTCCAAACAAAATCCAAGGCCCCTATGACGTTGGGGTACAATGTCAATATGAAGTTATGTTGACGTCCTGTGCCTGCAGGGAAGTTGCTGTTTTGTTGTTAGGGTATTTTCATTTGTTCATATGTGTTGCTGTGTAATCGCTATGGTCTTCTACGTGTTTCTACGTGAGGTGTTGCCATGCTGTTGTTTGGGTGTTGCACAGTGACATTACCGTGTCTATAATGTGAATGCACCCATTTATTGCCTTGATATCTGGAACAAGAATTGTCGCATTGCTGATCATGAGCTCCTAAAGACGCAAGGGTGTAAAGGTTATATCACAAACAGCAGTTAAAGATGACCAATTTGCATTGTTAAATTTATCAGCAGGTTTGTTTGAAACTCACCCTGCCGTTGCTTTGGACCTCCCATTTAGTCATTCCTATGGTCTGAACTGTTTTACCAGCTTTCTGCCTCAAGTCTTCAGAGGTGTAGATGCCCTCTAAAAAATGAACTCTAGAGAGAAATCACACACAAATATGATCTCTTGGCATTTAGTCTATTAAACGATCATTTCTCAACCTCAATACTTACTGTAGAAGGTGAGGCAGCCTGTAATAATCAAACCAAAAAGACTCCTCTGAATCGCTGAGATTTTTGAAAGCAGCTTTGGATGGAACTAAAGCTGTGACCTGGCTGTCAGTCTCAATCACTTTGTGCCTCTGCAGATAAACACAGACAGGTTGTAGAATATTAATTGTTTGTATATTCATATTTTCATAAAAGTTCATAAACGTAGTGATTAATTGAGGATGTATTTAAGTAAATACTCAAATATACATTAAGAAAATCCAACAAGTTCAAATATTCTTAATGACTGATTCACTGCTGTCATTTCATTCATTCATTCATTCCTTCATTTATTTTCTGACGCTTTTCTGGGGCCAGGTTGCGGGGGAAGCAGTTTTAGGAGAGAATCCCAGACCTCCTTCTCTTTAGACACTTCCTCCAGCTCCTCCGGGGGGATTCTGAGGCGTTCCCAGTCCAGCCGAGAGACATAGTCCCTCCAGCGTGTCCTGGGTCTTCCCCGAGGCCTCCTCCTGGTGGGACATGCCTGAAACACCTCCCTAGGTAGGCGTCCAGGAGGCATCCGAAACAGATGCCCGAGCCACCCCAGCTGACTTCTATCCATGTGAAGAAGTAGTGGCTCTACTCCAAGCTCCTCTCGAGTGTCAGAGCTCCTCACCCTACCCAAAAGAGTGCACCCTGCCACCCTTCGAAAGAAACTCATTTTGGCCGCTTGTATCTAAGATCTTGTCCTTTCCGTCGTGACCCAAAGCTCATGAGCATAGGTGAGAGTAGGAACGTAGATTGACCAGTAAATTGAAAGCTTTGCCTTCCGGCTCAGCTCCTTTTTTACCACAACAGACCTTTACATTGATCGCATTACTGCTGCCGCTGCACCAATCCGCCTGTCTATCTCACGTTCCATCCTTCCCTCACTCATGAACAAAACCCCTGTGGAGGTTGCTTGGTGGGGTATGGGGTCAGAGGCGCTCTGTTAAGAGCTGTCTCGTCCTTGTATGAACAGAGTAGGAGTTTGGTTTGCATTGCCCGCAATAAGTCAAACTTATTTCCAGTGCATGTTGGACTCCACCAGGGCTGCCCCTTGTAACCAATTCTGTTCATAACTTTTTATGGACAGAATTTCAAGGTGCAGCCTTGAACTGGAGGAGGTCTGTTTTGGGGACCACAGGATTTCAGGATTTCAGGATTTTCCAAGTTATTCGCAGACGATGTTGTTCTGTTGGCTTCATTGAACACAGACCTTCAGCATGCACTGGGGTAGTTTGCTGCCGAGTGTGACACGGCTGGGATGAGAATCAGCACCTCCAAGTCTGAGGCCATGGTGCTCCACCGGAAAAAGGTGGTTTGCCATCTCCAGGTTGGAGGAAAGTCCTTAACCCCAGGTGGAGGAGTTTAAGTATCTCCGGGTTTTGTTCACGAGTGCTGTCATTTCAGTTTAAATTTTTTTTTGTTATTAAGAGGAAAATGCATTGCATATAAATACATATTACATACTCATATTATATTTTATCTAGGGGTTATGTCAAAATGTTTGCTAAGATATATTTTAAACTTATTTTAACCCCTAAATAAGTTTATTGGAGTTTTAAGGATGTACTTACTTGAAGGAAGCGATTAAAATAATAGAATTCAGAGTTTCCATCGAGCTCCTGTAAATAAAAACATTAATTAAAAGTTTTTTAAAAAGTTTAAACATCACTTTTACATTTTTCAAGACAATTATTTTCCCAAATTTAATTTAAAATGTAAAAAAAAAAACTTTTTGTTTTTTAAAATATAAAAAATTACAAATTTTATTTGAAATGGTCATCAAACTTTTAATCTTTTTCTGCATGTCAAATAAAACTTTTTGAAACGTACGTCTTTGCTATTTAAAACCAGATGTGATTTAACAAAGCACAACATACTTACTTTTAACTAATTAAAACAATTGAATACATTATCAAATAGATACACAAATGCTTCATCTTACCACAAGCATATTTCCATAACACGAGAGTCCATCGCCTTCAAATTCGCTTGGGCATGTGCATTCACGTGTTCCTGGGCTTGTCAATTTACACTTGGCCTGGAAGCATTATCATTTACATTAGAATTCTGACATAGTGCAGATATGTACAGATATATATTAACAGATAAACCTGCATAAATGAAATACAGACCAAAGAATGGCAGCCTCCATTATCTGACAAACAGGGGTTGACGATTTTACAGATGATACCATCTCCCATGTAGCCTTTCTTGCAGCTACATTCATTCTGACCAGAAAAATAAGTAGAAAAAATGATTAAATAAAACTGCCAACTGATATATATATATACTAATAGTACATTTTGGAAGATTCAAAATAAGCAATAACTCTTTATTTCTTTGAAATATAATATCTGTACACACTGTAGATACACACTGATAGGATAATTTTGTTAATTTCCAATTACAGGTGACTCTTTATATTTGAAAGCCAATTACCAATATATAGACAGAATACAAAATACAACTGTTTAACATTGACTTTCAGCCACGGATGTAAACCAATAACCAATATATAGGCCGATAAATACAATATCTCTCCCATGTAAACTATTATAACTGACTTTTTTACCTAGAGATGGAACAAAATGGAAATTTTGACAGATACTGAAAACGATAACTCTTTACATTTAAGAGCCAATAACCAATATATAGACCGATAAATAAAATATATCTCCCATATAAACTATTACTACTGACTTTTTCACCTGGAGATAGAACAAAATGGAAATTTTGGCAGATATTGATAACCGATAACTTTTTACATTTGAAAGCCGATAACCGATATATAGACAGATAAATACAGTATGTTAACCAATAAGGCTTTACATTTACAAGCCGATAACAGAAATATAAACCATATTTTATATAAACAATATTTAAACCATCATCACTGGATGATGTTATGGATGTTTTGACAGATACAAATACAAGATAACTCTTAATATTTGGAAGCCAATATCGATATTATTAACAGATAAATACAATATATAATTACAATATTAATTATTATTACTGGCTTTTAGCTAAGTGATATGCAAAATTGTCAAATGCTAATAACAGTTGACTTGTTATATTCATAAGAAATTTAACTGATATCATATACTGGCAGATGAATATATAACTGAAATATAGACTTTTGTCACAGACCTTTGGTTAAAGATGCACCGATATGGAAATATTAAATGTCAGATACCAATAACAGGTGACTATATTTAAAAACCAAAAACCAATGTTATGGGCGAATGAATACAATATATAGCTGATACAACTATTATAACTAGTTTTTGGCTAGGGGTGTTGGAATATGTCGATTTTGCAGATACCGATAACCGATTATTCTTTATATTCAGAAGCCAAAAAGGAATGATATAAAAAAATCAGATATCTGAAAGGCAATAATCAAAATTATAGACCAATAAATACAAAACATAACTGATATAACAAAGATAATCGATAACTCTTTATATCTGATAGTCAATAACGATATTGTAGACTAGTAAATAAAAAATATATCTGATTTAACCATTTTAAACATTTTGCCAGATACCAATAACATTACTCTTTACATTCGAAAGCCAATAACTGATATTATAGACAGATAAATAAAATATATAGCTGCAACAATAGATACAAATCTTTTTTTCTGGGCCTATTTACAAATACAAATGCAAACAAATACTGTGGATAATTAATTTTATTTTTAAACTTTAATTGCGTTATTATTTACAAATGCCAATTTAGTTTTTTCACATGTACACCTAGAATGCCTTAAGAGTAAGTTCTAGACCAATTTAACATGAGCTATTTCTTTAACCATACAAGTTATGCGTATAGTAGCTTTGTGTGTATTTTTAATAAGAAATAAAATTTAGTTTCATCAGTATCTTCATAAAAACAGTAAATAAACAAACAAAATTACATGACAGATAAACATTATGACCTGATTTAATAAATGTTACTTATTATCTTACGTTGAGTACACAGATACTTGTAAATATATAATGTTATCTAAATTAATTGCTTTAATGTATCTTTTGGTCTCACTTTTAGGATCATTACCTGTCCTGGTGCAGTTGATGTGCAATCTGCATTTTCATGACATCCGCCACGGCTCTCCAGCTGACAGTTATTGATCTCCACACACAGACTTCCATCACCTGTCCAACCCTCCATACAAACACAGTTCACCTTTCCCGCATTGTATGAACACACAGCCTAAAAACAACAACAAAACCCTGATTTACATTCAGCATGAAATTCAAATGGACTTAAACAATACCCATATTGCACTCATTTGACAGTGCAAAGCTCACATAAGATTTTTTTATACTATTTTCTGTTGTTTTTAATATATAATCATATTTGTGCATAGGTGCATGTCAAAGATTGATCTGGCATACATGCTAGTTTTAGTCATTTTTATAGATAATGGGGTCGCCAGTATCCACATGAATGGAAATAAAAGACTTCGTAGTTGTGTTTTTGTACCAGAAGGGGGCATTAAAGCAATTCAATTTTCAACTAAAAACTAATTTATGCAACAACAACAAAGTTTTTACAGGAGTTTTCAAAAATTATAGTTATCATTTATGTGTAAACTACAACTTAGTAGAAGTTGTGAGTAGGTACTCGACAACCAAAATAACAATGATGGACCACAGGACTAAATGTGCGCAGATGCATAGTGTTTCTTTACAAAGTCACATCGCCACCTACTGGCCTGGCATGCAAAATATAACATTTTGAGTCATTATTGTGAATGGAGATCAGTGTGAACGGAGCAAAAATGCAAAGCAAAAGCATTTTCATATGTAGGATATCACTGTCCTGTAAACTTAACCACAATATAATATGGTGGTTTAATGCCAAAAGTTTTTCTTTGTGCTAAAAATACAGGTCTGATTATAAAATTAGATATTTATTAGAATTAGTATTTTTTATATACATTAAAAATTAATAATGCCCTGATAATCTATATCTACTTTGATTTTACTCTCTCAAGCAGTAACTGCCAGTGATGAATATAGAAAGAATTTGGCAGATAAAGATGAACCGATAACTCAATACCTCACTCAATAACTGAAAGTCATCAATCAATATTATAGATCAGTTAATACAAAA